>NC_139738.1:14217896-14500674 GCF_964211835.1 Anser anser | reverse complement strand
GAGAAAAGTCAGCTCATGATCACACTTTATTCAAATTTTACTACATTTAAACCCATACAGGAGCCAAGTCTAAAATGGTCTTATATTTTTTCACTTTTGGGAAGAAATCCATCACATAGTATACCTCTATGAACATAAGTGGTAATTATCTTTCAATCTTTTGCTGGGAAGTTAAAGTCTCCCATAATTCCCATTATTGTTTACGTGTCTGATAACTGTACAGAGATAATTCACTATTAGACTGGAGCTAAGAGCAAAGAGCAGGCTAGCAAGGCTGTCTATCTTTAGCAGTGATTTGCACAAAACCACTCTTTTGCTGACCCATAACATTTAATTTCTCCATCCTCTGCTTCTTGCTAACACAAAGCACCATCTTATTCCATCCATTTGCCTTGGTTTCCAGCCTTCCTGAGATTTATCAGTACTTGTATGACATTCATGCCTTTGTTTCACCCTTCCTGTGTTGACACTTGTCATAACAGTTTTAGATCCTGAACATGATCATCTCAAAGTTTGCCTGACAGTTAGGTCTTCCTCACATTGTCATAGAGTATCAGGTCTCTACCACTTGAAATAGATTGGATTGGATTAGATTATTGGCACCGTCTCTTGTGCTGGTAGTCCATTATCTTCACAGTCCGTACAACTGGCCATCAGTGAACATGAAGTGGCCTTATCCTGCCCATTTACCTTTCTGGAAATCAGCCACTCTCTCTGCCTAGAACAGGGAATGGATTTTCCTCACCTTTCTTCAAAAGCTCTGAAGTTTTCTGTGATCTTTCCAATTGTACGGTATGATAAGCTTTTGCTGCCACTGAAGGGTAGAAGTCATTATGAATAGTGCCAACAAAACAGAAACATAACAATGAAAACGATATTTTAATTCAGAATAGGTATTTGAAAAGTTCACCTTTTCTAGCACAAATGGGGAAAAGAAAAAAAGGAAGGAAAAAAAAAAAAAAAAAAAAGCAGTCCTAAAACATCAAAACTGTGGCCAAAGAATTAGAAGAAACACTATTTTTCCAAAGCTGCAATGTTTTCCATTCATCTGGCTGGGCCAGCAGAGCACTGGAGACCTGGATGCACTGTACTCATGGCTGGTTCCCCTAAATGACCTGCAGGGAGATCTTCTTCTCTCTATCCCTCTGTTTCTCCTTTCAATCTCTGTTTTGTCTGTTTGTATCACTAGCTCTCAAATCGCCACTGATATATGCACATGCAGCACCCAGCACAACCTTGTTTCAGGCTCCAGCGGGACCTTTAGGCATTACCATCCTGTAAACAAATAACAATGATAGTGAGCGTAATTACAATCGTCAAACTATTCCAGCTCCACATCATTAGCCATGCCCTGAGCTAAATAACATTTTAATCAGTTTGATATGTCATCTGTGGCTTTCTTCACTGTCACTTGCAATCCAGCAAACTCCTTCCTTCACGTTTCTAGATTAGACAGAGGGTTCTCAACTGCAGACATCCAATTCCCTGTTCAGGAAGCAGCGAGACCTTTCCTCTTCTCACAGATTTAAGATGATAGCCAAGCATCATGAGACACAGTGCGTATGTCTCCTAGGCCCATCCCATGAGAGCAGGACATTTACCACACATGAGAAGAAGACTTAATGCAGTGGCAAAGCAAAATACTCAGTGTCAAAGCCATGTCTAGATGATCATTAAAGACAGATCAAAATTACCCAATACAGGAGGAAAATCTATCGTTTGTAGAAGATTATGTTCTCTGATTATTAGTTTCAAAATTAGTTTTTCCTTTGGATTTCCTCTGAACTTAAACTTAGTTTGGAATGCCTTTGGTTTTGAATATTTCTGAAATCGTATTACTTCTCCTAAGTAAGTTGCTAGTCTGTTCTGTTTACGTGAAATTCGAATAATATTGTGAAGTATCTGCCATCAGTTTTACTGTGTGCCAGGCTGAGTTCCCTGATGAATTTCAAATTTCAGATATGAAACAGTAAAGGTTAAAAAAAAAAATGTTACAAAGGGTACTTCATGCAGTAGCATAAACTTCTGTTTTCTCAAAACTTGTATCAGTTCATCTCACCAGGACCAGCAGGGGAAGCACACTCTGCCTAGGCACTGGCAAAGGGACACAGTGAGAGTGTAGGGTCTCTTGCTGGGGCCATTCAAAATTTGACTGTACAAGCCCCTGAGCAATATGACAGGGCTTTAAAAATGGCCCTGCTTGAAGTACGCGGGTGATCTGGAGACCTCTAAGGTGCTTTCCAACAAAAGCTTTTCTATAATTGTATGAAATTACCTGCAATAGATTAACCCTGGTCATTATTCCTATCACAGGAAATAACTGTGACACCTGGGTAACAGGTGAGCTTACTGCGACACCAGGGAGAGCCTTCCTGTACTTAAAGGCAACCTGTAGGAAAGCTGGGGAGGGAGTCTTTATCAGGGCCTGGAGTGACAGGACAAGGAGTAACCGCTTTAAACTGAAAAGTAGCACCCAGAAAGAACGGAGTCACGCAACAGGATTCATTTCCAAAACCACCTCATAGACACCTGGGCCAAAGAGCAGGGCCTTGAGCGGGTATATCACAATGGCGGAGTTCATTTCCTTCCCAGTAGCTGGCACGTGCCGTTTTTTGGGATTTCGGGGCTACAGTGAGCTGCTAAGAGGGATGTCTTAGCTCTTGCAGGGCAGTGCTTCCACTAAGGCCAGGACTTTTCTGCATCTTCTACTGCCCTGCAAGCGAGGATGCTTGGGGCACACAGGAAGCTGGGAGCGGACACAGCTGCAGGGATTCCATAAGGCACAAGCAAATGCAGCCTTGGCTTGGTGACACTTTCTCTTGATTACTGCTCAACACAAATTACCTCGAGCAAGTCTACTGTGAGGACTAAAGGAAAGAGACGTATGGATGCTGCTAAGCTCTTCTAGCTTGTACCAGGTAGGAAAGATACCTCTGTAGCAGGCGTGAAGAGGATAGCACTAATTAATTAGATGAGAAGCGGAGGAAAGGCACTTAGAGGTAGTGAAAAGCAGTTAATGTGATGTTCCGGGGAAGCTTCAGTCTGCTTAAGGAGTAGCAAGAACAAGCCTAAAGTCATAGCCAAATACAAGAAAGAGAGGAGGACACGCAGCATGAGAAGCTCCCGAGAGAAAGGAGCTCTGTTTTGGGTAAAAATCAGTCCCTTTTTCTATCATGGAGACATCCAAGGGCGTAGGACACGTGCACTTCAGGGAACCAAGAGATGCTGTGCATTTCTCTCGTCCCCCTGACACAGCCACTAGGTGACGATGCTTCCAATTCTCTCTAAAGAAACCTTGCTTTCTCAGGCCCAGGTGTCCAGCTGCACACCAAGGACGTCCCTGGCTCCCAGGCACAGTTCCCAGGCCCAAGGCCGAGCTCCCCTCCGAACCCCCATTCCAGCAGACCTTGCTCCTGGCATTGTGGAGCAGCCATTTCATGTCAGCCTTTTCTCCTGGCAGTCAGCTTAGCGCCGTAACCTCTGCCATCGGGGCGCCCGAGAGCCGTGTGAGGTCAGCAGAGAGTCACTGTCAGCCTTTGACCTCACAAAGGTGGGTGGCCATAAGTGCCCGGAGCGTCCAGCTCGCATTGAGTACTGCTGGTGGCACTCGAGGCGTGGAGGTCTGCATGGTGCAATGGGAGACGCCGATGTCCTGCTGCTGGAACAAGAGGCGCTGATGTGCTGCTGGTGCAGGAGGAGACGTGAAGGTGCTGCTGCTTAGAGGTGCTGAGGGGCGGGCAGCCTCAGCGGGCAGCTGAATCAGAGGGCAGGGAAGCCAAGCAGCTTCCTTCTCTGGGGAAGGGGGCACAGAGAAAGTGATTGGAAATGGGGTACAAGCCCTCAGCCTCTAAAAGCAATCCCTCAGATGTTTAGGCATAGTAAAGTTAGGTATATCTATTTGACTCTAGACCCCAACATGTTTGTTAGTGTTCTGGTTTGTCCACTGCTTTCTTGTGGGGGATTTGAGTTGGCCATTACTCTTTAGGTGAATGCTGACTTCATATCTATGGTGCACTTTATTCTTAAAATGGGAAGTTTCTACCAATTTCCCGTCCAAACTTGCTCATAAGCCAACTGCAGTCATCATTTCAGATGTGTCTCCCAACTTACACATTTCCTATTTCTCCTTGATATTTACTCAAGAAATTCATTTACGTAGAGACAACATATTCTTCTCTCAACTGGCATCTGGCTGGGCAGAATGATGTCCTTTCATTCCCTTCCAGGCAATAGGCAACTTGTTCCTTCTGTCTTGTGAACTCTTCCTCCTAAGTTCAATGTGAATACAAGTGGCAGAACTGTGCCTCATGTCTCAAATGAGTGTCAGGGCTGCCTTGTCCAGTGTATTCATACTGGAGGGAAAAAAAAATGAATAGCCATACACACTATATAACCACTAAACTTTTTCAGTCCTCCTTGTGCTAACAGTGCATGAACGTGAGGTTTTGTTGTCATTTTTGTTTGTTTGCTTGCTTTAAACTCCTGACTGCCATATAGCAAACATGACCAAAAAACACCCTTTTTTGAGAATCTCTGAGAATGGCTCTGCTTTGTATTATCACCTGTCACTTCACCTGAACCATTTCAATCACAAGCGATATCCTTCTGTCAGGCTTGGTAGTACTTCCCAACCTTATGTCCCCTGCAAATCTCAAAGCTCATGTGTAATTTTTAATCTTCAGCCACCATGTCCATACCGAACATATCTAACTTTGAAGTCAGCTCTGCCCTGAATAGGAGGTTGGGTTTTCAGAGGTCCCTTCCAGCCTACATTTCTCCATGAGTCTTTGCCTCCTTAGCAGCTGCAGTTTCAGAACTGTCTCTGAGAATTACCATAGGTAACGACTCCTTTGCTGGTAAGTCCCTCTTCAGTGTGAACAATTGTAAATTCCCTTTATTCACTTGCAGCCCCAAAGCCCAAATCCGTAGATAATGTATCAGAAGCTCACAGAAAGTGAAATAGATGTAATTCATCCCCTGTGTAGGGAAGAACTGGTCCTAGAAAGGAAAGCTATTAAATTATCTGGAAACAATTTAGCTCTGATAAATTATTTTGTAAATTACACATTACCCCCTCCTTCCCTGGTCTTAGCTGTTCTTGCTCCAAAACTTTGCATGGTGTTGATGTCAAACTAACAGGCCCACACTTGTCTGGATGACTCTTTACCCTCTTCTGGACAGAGGTGTATTTGTTACTCTCCCATTCTGGGGACTATCCCTGATTTGCACAATTGTTATGCATTTTTCCTACTTGACTTGTTGTTCTGTGTGCCAATGCTGTTAATAGGCTAGGTAGATATCAGCTTTTCATTTTTCACTTGAATCGCTATAGATTGTTATTTCACCTCAGATGATGTTGCGCCTAGTGCCCTACCCTCCTTTTCAATGGGAGTCCTGTCACTGCCCTTAATATCACATTGTTGTTGCTGTTAGATGCAGGAAATAAGATTTGCAGCATTTGAGACATCAGTAACTTTTGATCTATTTTTGCCTCAAGTGTGCAACTGTCCTAGTTTGTTCTCTTTGTTCCCCCTGGTTTCTGTGGCTTAAGTACCACTTACTATTATTGTTTAATTTCCTATGTGAAGGAGGTTTTTGGTCATTCTTACTTTATTTCTGCAGTTTTTAACCTCTGAAACATGCCTTTTCTCATCGCTTTTTTCCTCTTTGAATTTTGAATTTTAACTATGCCTTCTCTGCACTCAAGTCCCAGAGCTGCTTAGTCAGACTCAATTATTCATTTCCTTAGATTTCAAAGTTTGCATTTCTAAGCCTCAAAACCTTCATTCTAAACCTGGTTTTGTCTGTCGTGAAATGTAAAATGAGAAAAGTCAGCTCATGATCACACTTTATTCAAATTTTACTACATTTAAACCCATACAGGAGCCAAGTCTAAAATGGTCTTATATTTTTTCACTTTTGGGAAGAAATCCATCACATAGTATACCTCTATGAACATAAGTGGTAATTATCTTTCAATCTTTTGCTGGGAAGTTAAAGTCTCCCATAATTCCCATTATTGTTTACGTGTCTGATAACTGTACAGAGATAATTCACTATTAGACTGGAGCTAAGAGCAAAGAGCAGGCTAGCAAGGCTGTCTATCTTTAGCAGTGATTTGCACAAAACCACTCTTTTGCTGACCCATAACATTTAATTTCTCCATCCTCTGCTTCTTGCTAACACAAAGCACCATCTTATTCCATCCATTTGCCTTGGTTTCCAGCCTTCCTGAGATTTATCAGTACTTGTATGACATTCATGCCTTTGTTTCACCCTTCCTGTGTTGACACTTGTCATAACAGTTTTAGATCCTGAACATGATCATCTCAAAGTTTGCCTGACAGTTAGGTCTTCCTCACATTGTCATAGAGTATCAGGTCTCTACCACTTGAAATAGATTGGATTGGATTAGATTATTGGCACCGTCTCTTGTGCTGGTAGTCCATTATCTTCACAGTCCGTACAACTGGCCATCAGTGAACATGAAGTGGCCTTATCCTGCCCATTTACCTTTCTGGAAATCAGCCACTCTCTCTGCCTAGAACAGGGAATGGATTTTCCTCACCTTTCTTCAAAAGCTCTGAAGTTTTCTGTGATCTTTCCAATTGTACGGTATGATAAGCTTTTGCTGCCACTGAAGGGTAGAAGTCATTATGAATAGTGCCAACAAAACAGAAACATAACAATGAAAACGATATTTTAATTCAGAATAGGTATTTGAAAAGTTCACCTTTTCTAGCACAAATGGGGAAAAGAAAAAAAGGAAGGAAAAAAAAAAAAAAAAAGCAGTCCTAAAACATCAAAACTGTGGCCAAAGAATTAGAAGAAACACTATTTTTCCAAAGCTGCAATGTTTTCCATTCATCTGGCTGGGCCAGCAGAGCACTGGAGACCTGGATGCACTGTACTCATGGCTGGTTCCCCTAAATGACCTGCAGGGAGATCTTCTTCTCTCTATCCCTCTGTTTCTCCTTTCAATCTCTGTTTTGTCTGTTTGTATCACTAGCTCTTAAATCGCCACTGATATATGCACGTGCAGCACCCAGCACAACCTTGTTTCAGGCTCCAGCGGGACCTTTAGGCATTACCATCCTGTAAACAAATAACAATGATAGTGAGCGTAATTACAATCGTCAAACTATTCCAGCTCCACATCATTAGCCATGCCCTGAGCTAAATAACATTTTAATCAGTTTGATATGTCATCTGTGGCTTTCTTCACTGTCACTTGCAATCCAGCAAACTCCTTCCTTCACGTTTCTAGATTAGACAGAGGGTTCTCAACTGCAGACATCCAATTCCCTGTTCAGGAAGCAGCGAGACCTTTCCTCTTCTCACAGATTTAAGATGATAGCCAAGCATCATGAGACACAGTGCGTATGTCTCCTAGGCCCATCCCATGAGAGCAGGACATTTACCACACATGAGAAGAAGACTTAATGCAGTGGCAAAGCAAAATACTCAGTGTCAAAGCCATGTCTAGATGATCATTAAAGACAGATCAAAATTACCCAATACAGGAGGAAAATCTATCGTTTGTAGAAGATTATGTTCTCTGATTATTAGTTTCAAAATTAGTTTTTCCTTTGGATTTCCTCTGAACTTAAACTTAGTTTGGAATGCCTTTGGTTTTGAATATTTCTGAAATCGTATTACTTCTCCTAAGTAAGTTGCTAGTCTGTTCTGTTTACGTGAAATTCGAATAATATTGTGAAGTATCTGCCATCAGTTTTACTGTGTGCCAGGCTGAGTTCCCTGATGAATTTCAAATTTCAGATATGAAACAGTAAAGGTTAAAAAAAAAAATGTTACAAAGGGTACTTCATGCAGTAGCATAAACTTCTGTTTTCTCAAAACTTGTATCAGTTCATCTCACCAGGACCAGCAGGGGAAGCACACTCTGCCTAGGCACTGGCAAAGGGACACAGTGAGAGTGTAGGGTCTCTTGCTGGGGCCATTCAAAATTTGACTGTACAAGCCCCTGAGCAATATGACAGGGCTTTAAAAATGGCCCTGCTTGAAGTACGCGGGTGATCTGGAGACCTCTAAGGTGCTTTCCAACAAAAGCTTTTCTATAATTGTATGAAATCACCTGCAATAGATTAACCCTGGTCATTATTCCTATCACAGGAAATAACTGTGACACCTGGGTAACAGGTGAGCTTACTGCGACACCAGGGAGAGCCTTCCTGTACTTAAAGGCAACCTGTAGGAAAGCTGGGGAGGGAGTCTTTATCAGGGCCTGGAGTGACAGGACAAGGAGTAACCGCTTTAAACTGAAAAGTAGCACCCAGAAAGAACGGAGTCACGCAACAGGATTCATTTCCAAAACCACCTCATAGACACCTGGGCCAAAGAGCAGGGCCTTGAGCGGGTATATCACAATGACAGAGTTCATTTCCTTCCCAGTAGCTGGCACGTGCCGTTTTTTGGGATTTCGGGGCTACAGTGAGCTGCTAAGAGGGATGTCTTAGCTCTTGCAGGGCAGTGCTTCCACTAAGGCCAGGACTTTTCTGCATCTTCTACTGCCCTGCAAGCGAGGATGCTTGGGGCACACAGGAAGCTGGGAGGGGACACAGCTGCAGGGATTCCATAAGGCACAAGCAAATGCAGCCTTGGCTTGGTGACACTTTCTCTTGATTACTGCTCAACACAAATTACCTCGAGCAAGTCTACTGTGAGGACTAAAGGAAAGAGACGTATGGATGCTGCTAAGCTCTTCTAGCTTGTACCAGGTAGGAAAGATACCTCTGTAGCAGGCGTGAAGAGGATAGCACTAATTAATTAGATGAGAAGCGGAGGAAAGGCACTTAGAGGTAGTGAAAAGCAGTTAATGTGATGTTCCGGGGAAGCTTCAGTCTGCTTAAGGAGCAGCAAGAACAAGCCTAAAGTCATAGCCAAATACAAGAAAGAGAGGAGGACACGCAGCATGAGAAGCTCCCGAGAGAAAGGAGCTCTGTTTTGGGTAAAAATCAGTCCCTTTTTCTATCATGGAGACATCCAAGGGCGTAGGACACGTGCGCTTCAGGGAACCAAGAGATGCTGTGCATTTCTCTCGTCCCCCTGACACAGCCACTAGGTGACGATGCTTCCAATTCTCTCTAAAGAAACCTTGCTTTCTCAGGCCCAGGTGTCCAGCTGCACACCAAGGACGTCCCTGGCTCCCAGGCACAGTTCCCAGGCCCAAGGCCGAGCTCCCCTCCGAACCCCCATTCCAGCAGACCTTGCTCCTGGCATTGTGGAGCAGCCATTTCATGTCAGCCTTTTCTCCTGGCAGTCAGCTTAGCGCCGTAACCTCTGCCATCGGGGCGCCCGAGAGCCGTGTGAGGTCAGCAGAGAGTCACTGTCAGCCTTTGACCTCACAAAGGTGGGTGGCCATAAGTGCCCGGAGCGTCCAGCTCGCATTGAGTACTGCTGGTGGCACTCGAGGCGTGGAGGTCTGCATGGTGCAATGGGAGACGCCGATGTCCTGCTGCTGGAACAAGAGGCGCTGATGTGCTGCTGGTGCAGGAGGAGACGTGAAGGTGCTGCTGCTTAGAGGTGCTGAGGGGCGGGCAGCCTCAGCGGGCAGCTGAATCAGAGGGCAGGGAAGCCAAGCAGCTTCCTTCTCTGGGGAAGGGGGCACAGAGAAAGTGATTGGAAATGGGGTACAAGCCCTCAGCCTCTAAAAGCAATCCCTCAGATGTTTAGGCATAGTAAAGTTAGGTATATCTATTTGACTCTAGACCCCAACATGTTTGTTAGTGTTCTGGTTTGTCCACTGCTTTCTTGTGGGGGATTTGAGTTGGCCATTACTCTTTAGGTGAATGCTGACTTCATATCTATGGTGCACTTTATTCTTAAAATGGGAAGTTTCTACCAATTTCCCGTCCAAACTTGCTCATAAGCCAACTGCAGTCATCATTTCAGATGTGTCTCCCAACTTACACATTTCCTATTTCTCCTTGATATTTACTCAAGAAATTCATTTACGTAGAGACAACATATTCTTCTCTCAACTGGCATCTGGCTGGGCAGAATGATGTCCTTTCATTCCCTTCCAGGCAATAGGCAACTTGTTCCTTCTGTCTTGTGAACTCTTCCTCCTAAGTTCAATGTGAATACAAGTGGCAGAACTGTGCCTCATGTCTCAAATGAGTGTCAGGGCTGCCTTGTCCAGTGTATTCATACTGGAGGGAAAAAAAAATGAATAGCCATACACACTATATAACCACTAAACTTTTTCAGTCCTCCTTGTGCTAACAGTGCATGAACGTGAGGTTTTGTTGTCATTTTTGTTTGTTTGTTTGTTTGCTTGCTTTAAACTCCTGACTGCCATATAGCAAACATGACAAAAAAACACCCTTTTTTGAGAATCTCTGAGAATGGCTCTGCTTTGTATTATCACCTGTCACTTCACCTGAACCATTTCAATCACAAGCGATATCCTTCTGTCAGGCTTGGTAGTACTTCCCAACCTTATGTCCCCTGCAAATCTCAAAGCTCATGTGTAATTTTTAATCTTCAGCCACCATGTCCATACCAAACATATCTAACTTTGAAGTCAGCTCTGCCCTGAATAGGAGGTTGGGTTTTCAGAGGTCCCTTCCAGCCTACATTTCTCCATGAGTCTTTGCCTCCTTAGCAGCTGCAGTTTCAGAACTGTCTCTGAGAATTACCATAGGTAACGACTCCTTTGCTGGTAAGTCCCTCTTCAGTGTGAACAATTGTAAATTCCCTTTATTCACTTGCAGCCCCAAAGCCCAAATCCGTAGATAATGTATCAGAAGCTCACAGAAAGTGAAATAGATGTAATTCATCCCCTGTGTAGGGAAGAACTGGTCCTAGAAAGGAAAGCTATTAAATTATCTGGAAACAATTTAGCTCTGATAAATTATTTTGTAAATTACACATTACCCCCTCCTTCCCTGGTCTTAGCTGTTCTTGCTCCAAAACTTTGCATGGTGTTGATGTCAAACTAACAGGCCCACACTTGTCTGGATGACTCTTTACCCTCTTCTGGACAGAGGTGTATTTGTTACTCTCCCATTCTGGGGACTATCCCTGATTTGCACAATTGTTATGCATTTTTCCTACTTGACTTGTTGTTCTGTGTGCCAATGCTGTTAATAGGCTAGGTAGATATCAGCTTTTCATTTTTCACTTGAATCGCTATAGATTGTTATTTCACCTCAGATGATGTTGCGCCTAGTGCCCTACCCTCCTTTTCAATGGGAGTCCTGTCACTGCCCTTAATATCACATTGTTGTTGCTGTTAGATGCAGGAAATAAGATTTGCAGCATTTGAGACATCAGTAACTTTTGATCTATTTTTGCCTCAAGCGTGCAACTGTCCTAATTTGTTCTCTTTGTTCCCCCTGGTTTCTGTGGCTTAAGTACCACTTACTATTATTGTTTAATTTCCTATGTGAAGGAGGTTTTTGGTCATTCTTACTTTATTTCTGCAGTTTTTAACCTCTGAAACATGCCTTTTCTCATCGCTTTTTTCCTCTTTGAATTTTGAATTTTAACTATGCCTTCTCTGCACTCAAGTCCCAGAGCTGCTTAGTCAGACTCAATTATTCATTTCCTTAGATTTCAAAGTTTGCATTTCTAAGCCTCAAAACCTTCATTCTAAACCTGGTTTTGTCTGTCGTGAAATGTAAAATGAGAAAAGTCAGCTCATGATCACACTTTATTCAAATTTTACTACATTTAAACCCATACAGGAGCCAAGTCTAAAATGGTCTTATATTTTTTCACTTTTGGGAAGAAATCCATCACATAGTATACCTCTATGAACATAAGTGGTAATTATCTTTCAATCTTTTGCTGGGAAGTTAAAGTCTCCCATAATTCCCATTATTGTTTACGTGTCTGATAACTGTACAGAGAGAATTCACTATTAGACTGGAGCTAAGAGCAAAGAGCAGGCTAGCAAGGCTGTCTATCTTTAGCAGTGATTTGCACAAAACCACTCTTTTGCTGACCCATAACATTTAATTTCTCCATCCTCTGCTTCTTGCTAACACAAAGCACCATCTTATTCCATCCATTTGCCTTGGTTTCCAGCCTTCCTGAGATTTATCAGTACTTGTATGACATTCATGCCTTTGTTTCACCCTTCCTGTGTTGACACTTGTCATAACAGTTTTAGATCCTGAACATGATCATCTCAAAGTTTGCCTGACAGTTAGGTCTTCCTCACATTGTCATAGAGTATCAGGTCTCTACCACTTGAAATAGATTGGATTGGATTAGATTATTGGCACCGTCTCTTGTGCTGGTAGTCCATTATCTTCACAGTCCGTACAACTGGCCATCAGTGAACATGAAGTGGCCTTATCCTGCCCATTTACCTTTCTGGAAATCAGCCACTCTGTCTGCCTAGAACAGGGAATGGATTTTCCTCACCTTTCTTCAAAAGCTCTGAAGTTTTCTGTGATCTTTCCAATTGTACGGTATGATAAGCTTTTGCTGCCACTGAAGGGTAGAAGTCATTATGAATAGTGCCAACAAAACAGAAACATAACAATGAAAACGATATTTTAATTCAGAATAGGTATTTGAAAAGTTCACCTTTTCTAGCACAAATGGGGAAAAGAAAAAAAGGAAGGAAAAAAAAAAAAAAAAAGCAGTCCTAAAACATCAAAACTGTGGCCAAAGAATTAGAAGAAACACTATTTTTCCAAAGCTGCAATGTTTTCCATTCATCTGGCTGGGCCAGCAGAGCACTGGAGACCTGGATGCACTGTACTCATGGCTGGTTCCCCTAAATGACCTGCAGGGAGATCTTCTTCTCTCTATCCCTCTGTTTCTCCTTTCAATCTCTGTTTTGTCTGTTTGTATCACTAGCTCTTAAATCGCCACTGATATATGCACGTGCAGCACCCAGCACAACCTTGTTTCAGGCTCCAGCGGGACCTTTAGGCATTACCATCCTGTAAACAAATAACAATGATAGTGAGCGTAATTACAATCGTCAAACTATTCCAGCTCCACATCATTAGCCATGCCCTGAGCTAAATAACATTTTAATCAGTTTGATATGTCATCTGTGGCTTTCTTCACTGTCACTTGCAATCCAGCAAACTCCTTCCTTCACGTTTCTAGATTAGACAGAGGGTTCTCAACTGCAGACATCCAATTCCCTGTTCAGGAAGCAGCGAGACCTTTCCTCTTCTCACAGATTTAAGATGATAGCCAAGCATCATGAGACACAGTGCGTATGTCTCCTAGGCCCATCCCATGAGAGCAGGACATTTACCACACATGAGAAGAAGACTTAATGCAGTGGCAAAGCAAAATACTCAGTGTCAAAGCCATGTCTAGATGATCATTAAAGACAGATCAAAATTACCCAATACAGGAGGAAAATCTATCGTTTGTAGAAGATTATGTTCTCTGATTATTAGTTTCAAAATTAGTTTTTCCTTTGGATTTCCTCTGAACTTAAACTTAGTTTGGAATGCCTTTGGTTTTGAATATTTCTGAAATCGTATTACTTCTCCTAAGTAAGTTGCTAGTCTGTTCTGTTTACGTGAAATTCGAATAATATTGTGAAGTATCTGCCATCAGTTTTACTGTGTGCCAGGCTGAGTTCCCTGATGAATTTCAAATTTCAGATATGAAACAGTAAAGGTTAAAAAAAAAAAATGTTACAAAGGGTACTTCATGCAGTAGCATAAACTTCTGTTTTCTCAAAACTTGTATCAGTTCATCTCACCAGGACCAGCAGGGGAAGCACACTCTGCCTAGGCACTGGCAAAGGGACACAGTGAGAGTGTAGGGTCTCTTGCTGGGGCCATTCAAAATTTGACTGTACAAGCCCCTGAGCAATATGACAGGGCTTTAAAAATGGCCCTGCTTGAAGTACGCGGGTGATCTGGAGACCTCTAAGGTGCTTTCCAACAAAAGCTTTTCTATAATTGTATGAAATCACCTGCAATAGATTAACCCTGGTCATTATTCCTATCACAGGAAATAACTGTGACACCTGGGTAACAGGTGAGCTTACTGCGACACCAGGGAGAGCCTTCCTGTACTTAAAGGCAACCTGTAGGAAAGCTGGGGAGGGAGTCTTTATCAGGGCCTGGAGTGACAGGACAAGGAGTAACCGCTTTAAACTGAAAAGTAGCACCCAGAAAGAACGGAGTCACGCAACAGGATTCATTTCCAAAACCACCTCATAGACACCTGGGCCAAAGAGCAGGGCCTTGAGCGGGTATATCACAATGGCAGAGTTCATTTCCTTCCCAGTAGCTGGCACGTGCCGTTTTTTGGGATTTCGGGGCTACAGTGAGCTGCTAAGAGGGATGTCTTAGCTCTTGCAGGGCAGTGCTTCCACTAAGGCCAGGACTTTTCTGCATCTTCTACTGCCCTGCAAGCGAGGATGCTTGGGGCACACAGGAAGCTGGGAGGGGACACAGCTGCAGGGATTCCATAAGACACAAGCAAATGCAGCCTTGGCTTGGTGACACTTTCTCTTGATTACTGCTCAACACAAATTACCTCGAGCAAGTCTACTGTGAGGACTAAAGGAAAGAGACGTATGGATGCTGCTAAGCTCTTCTAGCTTGTACCAGGTAGGAAAGATACCTCTGTAGCAGGCGTGAAGAGGATAGCACTAATTAATTAGATGAGAAGCGGAGGAAAGGCACTTAGAGGTAGTGAAAAGCAGTTAATGTGATGTTCCGGGGAAGCTTCAGTCTGCTTAAGGAGCAGCAAGAACAAGCCTAAAGTCATAGCCAAATACAAGAAAGAGAGGAGGACATGCAGCATGAGAAGCTCCCGAGAGAAAGGAGCTCTGTTTTGGGTAAAAATCAGTCCCTTTTTCTATCATGGAGACATCCAAGGGCGTAGGACACGTGCACTTCAGGGAACCAAGAGATGCTGTGCATTTCTCTCGTCCCCCTGACACAGCCACTAGGTGACGATGCTTCCAATTCTCTCTAAAGAAACCTTGCTTTCTCAGGCCCAGGTGTCCAGCTGCACACCAAGGACGTCCCTGGCTCCCAGGCACAGTTCCCAGGCCCAAGGCCGAGCTCCCCTCCGAACCCCCATTCCAGCAGACCTTGCTCCTGGCATTGTGGAGCAGCCATTTCATGTCAGCCTTTTCTCCTGGCAGTCAGCTTAGCGCCGTAACCTCTGCCATCGGGGCGCCCGAGAGCCGTGTGAGGTCAGCAGAGAGTCACTGTCAGCCTTTGACCTCACAAAGGTGGGTGGCCATAAGTGCCCTGAGCGTCCAGCTCGCATTGAGTACTGCTGGTGGCACTCGAGGCGTGGAGGTCTGCATGGTGCAATGGGAGACGCCGATGTCCTGCTGCTGGAACAAGAGGCGCTGATGTGCTGCTGGTGCAGGAGGAGACGTGAAGGTGCTGCTGCTTAGAGGTGCTGAGGGGCGGGCAGCCTCAGCGGGCAGCTGAATCAGAGGGCAGGGAAGCCAAGCAGCTTCCTTCTCTGGGGAAGGGGGCACAGAGAAAGTGATTGGAAATGGGGTACAAGCCCTCAGCCTCTAAAAGCAATCCCTCAGATGTTTAGGCATAGTAAAGTTAGGTATATCTATTTGACTCTAGACCCCAACATGTTTGTTAGTGTTCTGGTTTGTCCACTGCTTTCTTGTGGGGGATTTGAGTTGGCCATTACTCTTTAGGTGAATGCTGACTTCATATCTATGGTGCACTTTATTCTTAAAATGGGAAGTTTCTACCAATTTCCCGTCCAAACTTGCTCATAAGCCAACTGCAGTCATCATTTCAGATGTGTCTCCCAACTTACACATTTCCTATTTCTCCTTGATATTTACTCAAGAAATTCATTTACGTAGAGACAACATATTCTTCTCTCAACTGGCATCTGGCTGGGCAGAATGATGTCCTTTCATTCCCTTCCAGGCAATAGGCAACTTGTTCCTTCTGTCTTGTGAACTCTTCCTCCTAAGTTCAATGTGAATACAAGTGGCAGAACTGTGCCTCATGTCTCAAATGAGTGTCAGGGCTGCCTTGTCCAGTGTATTCATACTGGAGGGAAAAAAAAATGAATAGCCATACACACTATATAACCACTAAACTTTTTCAGTCCTCCTTGTGCTAACAGTGCATGAACGTGAGGTTTTGTTGTCATTTTTGTTTGTTTGTTTGTTTGCTTGCTTTAAACTCCTGACTGCCATATAGCAAACATGACCAAAAAACACCCTTTTTTGAGAATCTCTGAGAATGGCTCTGCTTTGTATTATCACCTGTCACTTCACCTGAACCATTTCAATCACAAGCGATATCCTTCTGTCAGGCTTGGTAGTACTTCCCAACCTTATGTCCCCTGCAAATCTCAAAGCTCATGTGTAATTTTTAATCTTCAGCCACCATGTCCATACCGAACATATCTAACTTTGAAGTCAGCTCTGCCCTGAATAGGAGGTTGGGTTTTCAGAGGTCCCTTCCAGCCTACATTTCTCCATGAGTCTTTGCCTCCTTAGCAGCTGCAGTTTCAGAACTGTCTCTGAGAATTACCATAGGTAACGACTCCTTTGCTGGTAAGTCCCTCTTCAGTGTGAACAATTGTAAATTCCCTTTATTCACTTGCAGCCCCAAAGCCCAAATCCGTAGATAATGTATCAGAAGCTCACAGAAAGTGAAATAGATGTAATTCATCCCCTGTGTAGGGAAGAACTGGTCCTAGAAAGGAAAGCTATTAAATTATCTGGAAACAATTTAGCTCTGATAAATTATTTTGTAAATTACACATTACCCCCTCCTTCCCTGGTCTTAGCTGTTCTTGCTCCAAAACTTTGCATGGTGTTGATGTCAAACTAACAGGCCCACACTTGTCTGGATGACTCTTTACCCTCTTCTGGACAGAGGTGTATTTGTTACTCTCCCATTCTGGGGACTATCCCTGATTTGCACAATTGTTATGCATTTTTCCTACTTGACTTGTTGTTCTGTGTGCCAATGCTGTTAATAGGCTAGGTAGATATCAGCTTTTCATTTTTCACTTGAATCACTATAGATTGTTATTTCACCTCAGATGATGTTGCGCCTAGTGCCCTACCCTCCTTTTCAATGGGAGTCCTGTCACTGCCCTTAATATCACATTGTTGTTGCTGTTAGATGCAGGAAATAAGATTTGCAGCATTTGAGACATCAGTAACGTTTGATCTATTTTTGCCTCAAGCGTGCAACTGTCCTAATTTGTTCTCTTTGTTCCCCCTGGTTTCTGTGGCTTAAGTACCACTTACTATTATTGTTTAATTTCCTATGTGAAGGAGGTTTTTGGTCATTCTTACTTTATTTCTGCAGTTTTTAACCTCTGAAACATGCCTTTTCTCATCGCTTTTTTCCTCTTTGAATTTTGAATTTTAACTATGCCTTCTCTGCACTCAAGTCCCTGAGCTGCTTAGTCAGACTCAATTATTCATTTCCTTAGATTTCAAAGTTTGCATTTCTAAGCCTCAAAACCTTCATTCTAAACCTGGTTTTGTCTGTCGTGAAATGTAAAATGAGAAAAGTCAGCTCATGATCACACTTTATTCAAATTTTACTACATTTAAACCCATACAGGAGCCAAGTCTAAAATGGTCTTATATTTTTTCACTTTTGGGAAGAAATCCATCACATAGTACACCTCTGTGAACATAAGTGGTAATTATCTTTCAATCTTTTGCTGGGAAGTTAAAGTCTCCCATAATTCCCATTATTGTTTACGTGTCTGATAACTGTACAGAGATAATTCACTATTAGACTGGAGCTAAGAGCAAAGAGCAGGCTAGCAAGGCTGTCTATCTTTAGCAGTGATTTGCACAAAACCACTCTTTTGCTGACCCATAACATTTAATTTCTCCATCCTCTGCTTCTTGCTAACACAAAGCACCATCTTATTCCATCCATTTGCCTTGGTTTCCAGCCTTCCTGAGATTTATCAGTACTTGTATGACATTCATGCCTTTGTTTCACCCTTCCTGTGTTGACACTTGTCATAACAGTTTTAGATCCTGAACATGATCATCTCAAAGTTTGCCTGACAGTTAGGTCTTCCTCACATTGTCATAGAGTATCAGGTCTCTACCACTTGAAATAGATTGGATTGGATTAGATTATTGGCACCGTCTCTTGTGCTGGTAGTCCATTATCTTCACAGTCCGTACAACTGGCCATCAGTGAACATGAAGTGGCCTTATCCTGCCCATTTACCTTTCTGGAAATCAGCCACTCTCTCTGCCTAGAACAGGGAATGGATTTTCCTCACCTTTCTTCAAAAGCTCTGAAGTTTTCTGTGATCTTTCCAATTGTACGGTATGATAAGCTTTTGCTGCCACTGAAGGGTAGAAGTCATTATGAATAGTGCCAACAAAACAGAAACATAACAATGAAAACGATATTTTAATTCAGAATAGGTATTTGAAAAGTTCACCTTTTCTAGCACAAATGGGGAAAAGAAAAAAAGGAAGGAAAAAAAAAAAAAAAAGCAGTCCTAAAACATCAAAAGTGTGGCCAAAGAATTAGAAGAAACACTATTTTTCCAAAGCTGCAATGTTTTCCATTCATCTGGCTGGGCCAGCAGAGCACTGGAGACCTGGATGCACTGTACTCATGGCTGGTTCCCCTAAATGACCTGCAGGGAGATCTTCTTCTCTCTATCCCTCTGTTTCTCCTTTCAATCTCTGTTTTGTCTGTTTGTATCACTAGCTCTCAAATCGCCACTGATATATGCACGTGCAGCACCCAGCACAACCTTGTTTCAGGCTCCAGCGGGACCTTTAGGCATTACCATCCTGTAAACAAATAACAATGATAGTGAGCGTAATTACAATCGTCAAACTATTCCAGCTCCACATCATTAGCCATGCCCTGAGCTAAATAACATTTTAATCAGTTTGATATGTCATCTGTGGCTTTCTTCACTGTCACTTGCAATCCAGCAAACTCCTTCCTTCACGTTTCTAGATTAGACAGAGGGTTCTCAACTGCAGACATCCAATTCCCTGTTCAGGAAGCAGCGAGACCTTTCCTCTTCTCACAGATTTAAGATGATAGCCAAGCATCATGAGACACAGTGCGTATGTCTCCTAGGCCCATCCCATGAGAGCAGGACATTTACCACACATGAGAAGAAGACTTAATGCAGTGGCAAAGCAAAATACTCAGTGTCAAAGCCATGTCTAGATGATCATTAAAGACAGATCAAAATTACCCAATACAGGAGGAAAATCTATCGTTTGTAGAAGATTATGTTCTCTGATTATTAGTTTCAAAATTAGTTTTTCCTTTGGATTTCCTCTGAACTTAAACTTAGTTTGGAATGCCTTTGGTTTTGAATATTTCTGAAATCGTATTACTTCTCCTAAGTAAGTTGCTAGTCTGTTCTGTTTACGTGAAATTCGAATAATATTGTGAAGTATCTGCCATCAGTTTTACTGTGTGCCAGGCTGAGTTCCCTGATGAATTTCAAATTTCAGATATGAAACAGTAAAGGTTAAAAAAAAAAATGTTACAAAGGGTACTTCATGCAGTAGCATAAACTTCTGTTTTCTCAAAACTTGTATCAGTTCATCTCACCAGGACCAGCAGGGGAAGCACACTCTGCCTAGGCACTGGCAAAGGGACACAGTGAGAGTGTAGGGTCTCTTGCTGGGGCCATTCAAAATTTGACTGTACAAGCCCCTGAGCAATATGACAGGGCTTTAAAAATGGCCCTGCTTGAAGTACGCGGGTGATCTGGAGACCTCTAAGGTGCTTTCCAACAAAAGCTTTTCTATAATTGTATGAAATCACCTGCAATAGATTAACCCTGGTCATTATTCCTATCACAGGAAATAACTGTGACACCTGGGTAACAGGTGAGCTTACTGCGACACCAGGGAGAGCCTTCCTGTACTTAAAGGCAACCTGTAGGAAAGCTGGGGAGGGAGTCTTTATCAGGGCCTGGAGTGACAGGACAAGGAGTAACCGCTTTAAACTGAAAAGTAGCACCCAGAAAGAACGGAGTCACGCAACAGGATTCATTTCCAAAACCACCTCATAGACACCTGGGCCAAAGAGCAGGGCCTTGAGCGGGTATATCACAATGACAGAGTTCATTTCCTTCCCAGTAGCTGGCACGTGCCGTTTTTTGGGATTTCGGGGCTACAGTGAGCTGCTAAGAGGGATGTCTTAGCTCTTGCAGGGCAGTGCTTCCACTAAGGCCAGGACTTTTCTGCATCTTCTACTGCCCTGCAAGCGAGGATGCTTGGGGCACACAGGAAGCTGGGAGGGGACACAGCTGCAGGGATTCCATAAGGCACAAGCAAATGCAGCCTTGGCTTGGTGACACTTTCTCTTGATTACTGCTCAACACAAATTACCTCGAGCAAGTCTACTGTGAGGACTAAAGGAAAGAGACGTATGGATGCTGCTAAGCTCTTCTAGCTTGTACCAGGTAGGAAAGATACCTCTGTAGCAGGCGTGAAGAGGATAGCACTAATTAATTAGATGAGAAGCGGAGGAAAGGCACTTAGAGGTAGTGAAAAGCAGTTAATGTGATGTTCCGGGGAAGCTTCAGTCTGCTTAAGGAGCAGCAAGAACAAGCCTAAAGTCATAGCCAAATACAAGAAAGAGAGGAGGACACGCAGCATGAGAAGCTCCCGAGAGAAAGGAGCTCTGTTTTGGGTAAAAATCAGTCCCTTTTTCTATCATGGAGACATCCAAGGGCGTAGGACACGTGCGCTTCAGGGAACCAAGAGATGCTGTGCATTTCTCTCGTCCCCCTGACACAGCCACTAGGTGACGATGCTTCCAATTCTCTCTAAAGAAACCTTGCTTTCTCAGGCCCAGGTGTCCAGCTGCACACCAAGGACGTCCCTGGCTCCCAGGCACAGTTCCCAGGCCCAAGGCCGAGCTCCCCTCCGAACCCCCATTCCAGCAGACCTTGCTCCTGGCATTGTGGAGCAGCCATTTCATGTCAGCCTTTTCTCCTGGCAGTCAGCTTAGCGCCGTAACCTCTGCCATCGGGGCGCCCGAGAGCCGTGTGAGGTCAGCAGAGAGTCACTGTCAGCCTTTGACCTCACAAAGGTGGGTGGCCATAAGTGCCCTGAGCGTCCAGCTCGCATTGAGTACTGCTGGTGGCACTCGAGGCGTGGAGGTCTGCATGGTGCAATGGGAGACGCCGATGTCCTGCTGCTGGAACAAGAGGCGCTGATGTGCTGCTGGTGCAGGAGGAGACGTGAAGGTGCTGCTGCTTAGAGGTGCTGAGGGGCGGGCAGCCTCAGCGGGCAGCTGAATCAGAGGGCAGGGAAGCCAAGCAGCTTCCTTCTCTGGGGAAGGGGGCACAGAGAAAGTGATTGGAAATGGGGTACAAGCCCTCAGCCTCTAAAAGCAATCCCTCAGATGTTTAGGCATAGTAAAGTTAGGTATATCTATTTGACTCTAGACCCCAACATGTTTGTTAGTGTTCTGGTTTGTCCACTGCTTTCTTTTGGGGGATTTGAGTTGGCCATTACTCTTTAGGTGAATGCTGACTTCATATCTATGGTGCACTTTATTCTTAAAATGGGAAGTTTCTACCAATTTCCCGTCCAAACTTGCTCATAAGCCAACTGCAGTCATCATTTCAGATGTGTCTCCCAACTTACACATTTCCTATTTCTCCTTGATATTTACTCAAGAAATTCATTTACGTAGAGACAACATATTCTTCTCTCAACTGGCATCTGGCTGGGCAGAATGATGTCCTTTCATTCCCTTCCAGGCAATAGGCAACTTGTTCCTTCTGTCTTGTGAACTCTTCCTCCTAAGTTCAATGTGAATACAAGTGGCAGAACTGTGCCTCATGTCTCAAATGAGTGTCAGGGCTGCCTTGTCCAGTGTATTCATACTGGAGGGAAAAAAAAATGAATAGCCATACACACTATATAACCACTAAACTTTTTCAGTCCTCCTTGTGCTAACAGTGCATGAACGTGAGGTTTTGTTGTCATTTTTGTTTGTTTGTTTGTTTGCTTGCTTTAAACTCCTGACTGCCATATAGCAAACATGACAAAAAAACACCCTTTTTTGAGAATCTCTGAGAATGGCTCTGCTTTGTATTATCACCTGTCACTTCACCTGAACCATTTCAATCACAAGCGATATCCTTCTGTCAGGCTTGGTAGTACTTCCCAACCTTATGTCCCCTGCAAATCTCAAAGCTCATGTGTAATTTTTAATCTTCAGCCACCATGTCCATACCGAACATATCTAACTTTGAAGTCAGCTCTGCCCTGAATAGGAGGTTGGGTTTTCAGAGGTCCCTTCCAGCCTACATTTCTCCATGAGTCTTTGCCTCCTTAGCAGCTGCAGTTTCAGAACTGTCTCTGAGAATTACCATAGGTAACGACTCCTTTGCTGGTAAGTCCCTCTTCAGTGTGAACAATTGTAAATTCCCTTTATTCACTTGCAGCCCCAAAGCCCAAATCCGTAGATAATGTATCAGAAGCTCACAGAAAGTGAAATAGATGTAATTCATCCCCTGTGTAGGGAAGAACTGGCCCTAGAAAGGAAAGCTATTAAATTATCTGGAAACAATTTAGCTCTGATAAATTATTTTGTAAATTACACATTACCCCCTCCTTCCCTGGTCTTAGCTGTTCTTGCTCCAAAACTTTGCATGGTGTTGATATCAAACTAACAGGCCCACACTTGTCTGGATGACTCTTTACCCTCTTCTGGACAGAGGTGTATTTGTTACTCTCCCATTCTGGGGACTATCCCTGATTTGCACAATTGTTATGCATTTTTCCTACTTGACTTGTTGTTCTGTGTGCCAATGCTGTTAATAGGCTAGGTAGATATCAGCTTTTCATTTTTCACTTGAATCGCTATAGATTGTTATTTCACCTCAGATGATGTTGCGCCTAGTGCCCTACCCTCCTTTTCAATGGGAGTCCTGTCACTGCCCTTAATATCACATTGTTGTTGCTGTTAGATGCAGGAAATAAGATTTGCAGCATTTGAGACATCAGTAACTTTTGATCTATTTTTGCCTCAAGCGTGCAACTGTCCTAATTTGTTCTCTTTGTTCCCCCTGGTTTCTGTGGCTTAAGTACCACTTACTATTATTGTTTAATTTCCTATGTGAAGGAGGTTTTTGGTCATTCTTACTTTATTTCTGCAGTTTTTAACCTCTGAAACATGCCTTTTCTCATCGCTTTTTTCCTCTTTGAATTTTGAATTTTAACTATGCCTTCTCTGCACTCAAGTCCCAGAGCTGCTTAGTCAGACTCAATTATTCATTTCCTTAGATTTCAAAGTTTGCATTTCTAAGCCTCAAAACCTTCATTCTAAACCTGGTTTTGTCTGTCGTGAAATGTAAAATGAGAAAAGTCAGCTCATGATCACACTTTATTCAAATTTTACTACATTTAAACCCATACAGGAGCCAAGTCTAAAATGGTCTTATATTTTTTCACTTTTGGGAAGAAATCCATCACATAGTATACCTCTATGAACATAAGTGGTAATTATCTTTCAATCTTTTGCTGGGAAGTTAAAGTCTCCCATAATTCCCATTATTGTTTACGTGTCTGATAACTGTACAGAGAGAATTCACTATTAGACTGGAGCTAAGAGCAAAGAGCAGGCTAGCAAGGCTGTCTATCTTTAGCAGTGATTTGCACAAAACCACTCTTTTGCTGACCCATAACATTTAATTTCTCCATCCTCTGCTTCTTGCTAACACAAAGCACCATCTTATTCCATCCATTTGCCTTGGTTTCCAGCCTTCCTGAGATTTATCAGTACTTGTATGACATTCATGCCTTTGTTTCACCCTTCCTGTGTTGACACTTGTCATAACAGTTTTAGATCCTGAACATGATCATCTCAAAGTTTGCCTGACAGTTAGGTCTTCCTCACATTGTCATAGAGTATCAGGTCTCTACCACTTGAAATAGATTGGATTGGATTAGATTATTGGCACCGTCTCTTGTGCTGGTAGTCCATTATCTTCACAGTCCGTACAACTGGCCATCAGTGAACATGAAGTGGCCTTATCCTGCCCATTTACCTTTCTGGAAATCAGCCACTCTCTCTGCCTAGAACAGGGAATGGATTTTCCTCACCTTTCTTCAAAAGCTCTGAAGTTTTCTGTGATCTTTCCAATTGTACGGTATGATAAGCTTTTGCTGCCACTGAAGGGTAGAAGTCATTATGAATAGTGCCAACAAAACAGAAACATAACAATGAAAACGATATTTTAATTCAGAATAGGTATTTGAAAAGTTCACCTTTTCTAGCACAAATGGGGAAAAGAAAAAAAGGAAGGAAAAAAAAAAAAAAAAGCAGTCCTAAAACATCAAAACTGTGGCCAAAGAATTAGAAGAAACACTATTTTTCCAAAGCTGCAATGTTTTCCATTCATCTGGCTGGGCCAGCAGAGCACTGGAGACCTGGATGCACTGTACTCATGGCTGGTTCCCCTAAATGACCTGCAGGGAGATCTTCTTCTCTCTATCCCTCTGTTTCTCCTTTCAATCTCTGTTTTGTCTGTTTGTATCACTAGCTCTCAAATCGCCACTGATATATGCACGTGCAGCACCCAGCACAACCTTGTTTCAGGCTCCAGCGGGACCTTTAGGCATTACCATCCTGTAAACAAATAACAATGATAGTGAGCGTAATTACAATCGTCAAACTATTCCAGCTCCACATCATTAGCCATGCCCTGAGCTAAATAACATTTTAATCAGTTTGATATGTCATCTGTGGCTTTCTTCACTGTCACTTGCAATCCAGCAAACTCCTTCCTTCACGTTTCTAGATTAGACAGAGGGTTCTCAACTGCAGACATCCAATTCCCTGTTCAGGAAGCAGCGAGACCTTTCCTCTTCTCACAGATTTAAGATGATAGCCAAGCATCATGAGACACAGTGCGTATGTCTCCTAGGCCCATCCCATGAGAGCAGGACATTTACCACACATGAGAAGAAGACTTAATGCAGTGGCAAAGCAAAATACTCAGTGTCAAAGCCACGTCTAGATGATCATTAAAGACAGATCAAAATTACCCAATACAGGAGGAAAATCTATCGTTTGTAGAAGATTATGTTCTCTGATTATTAGTTTCAAAATTAGTTTTTCCTTTGGATTTCCTCTGAACTTAAACTTAGTTTGGAATGCCTTTGGTTTTGAATATTTCTGAAATCGTATTACTTCTCCTAAGTAAGTTGCTAGTCTGTTCTATTTACGTGAAATTCGAATAATATTGTGAAGTATCTGCCATCAGTTTTACTGTGTGCCAGGCTGAGTTCCCTGATGAATTTCAAATTTCAGATATGAAACAGTAAAGGTTAAAAAAAAAAATGTTACAAAGGGTACTTCATGCAGTAGCATAAACTTCTGTTTTCTCAAAACTTGTATCAGTTCATCTCACCAGGACCAGCAGGGGAAGCACACTCTGCCTAGGCACTGGCAAAGGGACACAGTGAGAGTGTAGGGTCTCTTGCTGGGGCCATTCAAAATTTGACTGTACAAGCCCCTGAGCAATATGACAGGGCTTTAAAAATGGCCCTGCTTGAAGTACGCGGGTGGTCTGGAGACCTCTAAGGTGCTTTCCAACAAAAGCTTTTCTATAATTGTATGAAATCACCTGCAATAGATTAACCCTGGTCATTATTCCTATCACAGGAAATAACTGTGACACCTGGGTAACAGGTGAGCTTACTGCGACACCAGGGAGAGCCTTCCTGTACTTAAAGGCAACCTGTAGGAAAGCTGGGGAGGGAGTCTTTATCAGGGCCTGGAGTGACAGGACAAGGAGTAACCGCTTTAAACTGAAAAGTAGCACCCAGAAAGAACGGAGTCACGCAACAGGATTCATTTCCAAAACCACCTCATAGACACCTGGGCCAAAGAGCAGGGCCTTGAGCGGGTATATCACAATGGCAGAGTTCATTTCCTTCCCAGTAGCTGGCACGTGCCGTTTTTTGGGATTTCGGGGCTACAGTGAGCTGCTAAGAGGGATGTCTTAGCTCTTGCAGGGCAGTGCTTCCACTAAGGCCAGGACTTTTCTGCATCTTCTACTGCCCTGCAAGCGAGGATGCTTGGGGCACACAGGAAGCTGGGAGGGGACACAGCTGCAGGGATTCCATAAGACACAAGCAAATGCAGCCTTGGCTTGGTGACACTTTCTCTTGATTACTGCTCAACACAAATTACCTCGAGCAAGTCTACTGTGAGGACTAAAGGAAAGAGACGTATGGATGCTGCTAAGCTCTTCTAGCTTGTACCAGGTAGGAAAGATACCTCTGTAGCAGGCGTGAAGAGGATAGCACTAATTAATTAGATGAGAAGCGGAGGAAAGGCACTTAGAGGTAGTGAAAAGCAGTTAATGTGATGTTCCGGGGAAGCTTCAGTCTGCTTAAGGAGCAGCAAGAACAAGCCTAAAGTCATAGCCAAATACAAGAAAGAGAGGAGGACACGCAGCATGAGAAGCTCCCGAGAGAAAGGAGCTCTGTTTTGGGTAAAAATCAGTCCCTTTTTCTATCATGGAGACATCCAAGGGCGTAGGACACGTGCACTTCAGGGAACCAAGAGATGCTGTGCATTTCTCTCGTCCCCCTGACACAGCCACTAGGTGACGATGCTTCCAATTCTCTCTAAAGAAACCTTGCTTTCTCAGGCCCAGGTGTCCAGCTGCACACCAAGGACGTCCCTGGCTCCCAGGCACAGTTCCCAGGCCCAAGGCCGAGCTCCGCTCCGAACCCCCATTCCAGCAGACCTTGCTCCTGGCATTGTGGAGCAGCCATTTCATGTCAGCCTTTTCTCCTGGCAGTCAGCTTAGCGCCGTAACCTCTGCCATCGGGGCGCCCGAGAGCCGTGTGAGGTCAGCAGAGAGTCACTGTCAGCCTTTGACCTCACAAAGGTGGGTGGCCATAAGTGCCCTGAGCGTCCAGCTCGCATTGAGTACTGCTGGTGGCACTCGAGGCGTGGAGGTCTGCATGGTGCAATGGGAGACGCCGATGTCCTGCTGCTGGAACAAGAGGCGCTGATGTGCTGCTGGTGCAGGAGGAGACGTGAAGGTGCTGCTGCTTAGAGGTGCTGAGGGGCGGGCAGCCTCAGCGGGCAGCTGAATCAGAGGGCAGGGAAGCCAAGCAGCTTCCTTCTCTGGGGAAGGGGGCACAGAGAAAGTGATTGGAAATGGGGTACAAGCCCTCAGCCTCTAAAAGCAATCCCTCAGATGTTTAGGCATAGTAAAGTTAGGTATATCTATTTGACTCTAGACCCCAACATGTTTGTTAGTGTTCTGGTTTGTCCACTGCTTTCTTGTGGGGGATTTGAGTTGGCCATTACTGTTTAGGTGAATGCTGACTTCATATCTATGGTGCACTTTATTCTTAAAATGGGAAGTTTCTACCAATTTCCCGTCCAAACTTGCTCATAAGCCAACTGCAGTCATCATTTCAGATGTGTCTCCCAACTTACACATTTCCTATTTCTCCTTGATATTTACTCAAGAAATTCATTTACGTAGAGACAACATATTCTTCTCTCAACTGGCATCTGGCTGGGCAGAATGATGTCCTTTCATTCCCTTCCAGGCAATAGGCAACTTGTTCCTTCTGTCTTGTGAACTCTTCCTCCTAAGTTCAATGTGAATACAAGTGGCAGAACTGTGCCTCATGTCTCAAATGAGTGTCAGGGCTGCCTTGTCCAGTGTATTCATACTGGAGGGAAAAAAAAATGAATAGCCATACACACTATATAACCACTAAACTTTTTCAGTCCTCCTTGTGCTAACAGTGCATGAACGTGAGGTTTTGTTGTCATTTTTGTTTGTTTGTTTGTTTGCTTGCTTTAAACTCCTGACTGCCATATAGCAAACATGACCAAAAAACACCCTTTTTTGAGAATCTCTGAGAATGGCTCTGCTTTGTATTATCACCTGTCACTTCACCTGAACCATTTCAATCACAAGCGATATCCTTCTGTCAGGCTTGGTAGTACTTCCCAACCTTATGTCCCCTGCAAATCTCAAAGCTCATGTGTAATTTTTAATCTTCAGCCACCATGTCCATACCGAACATATCTAACTTTGAAGTCAGCTCTGCCCTGAATAGGAGGTTGGGTTTTCAGAGGTCCCTTCCAGCCTACATTTCTCCATGAGTCTTTGCCTCCTTAGCAGCTGCAGTTTCAGAACTGTCTCTGAGAATTACCATAGGTAACGACTCCTTTGCTGGTAAGTCCCTCTTCAGTGTGAACAATTGTAAATTCCCTTTATTCACTTGCAGCCCCAAAGCCCAAATCCGTAGATAATGTATCAGAAGCTCACAGAAAGTGAAATAGATGTAATTCATCCCCTGTGTAGGGAAGAACTGGTCCTAGAAAGGAAAGCTATTAAATTATCTGGAAACAATTTAGCTCTGATAAATTATTTTGTAAATTACACATTACCCCCTCCTTCCCTGGTCTTAGCTGTTCTTGCTCCAAAACTTTGCATGGTGTTGATGTCAAACTAACAGGCCCACACTTGTCTGGATGACTCTTTACCCTCTTCTGGACAGAGGTGTATTTGTTACTCTCCCATTCTGGGGACTATCCCTGATTTGCACAATTGTTATGCATTTTTCCTACTTGACTTGTTGTTCTGTGTGCCAATGCTGTTAATAGGCTAGGTAGATATCAGCTTTTCATTTTTCACTTGAATCGCTATAGATTGTTATTTCACCTCAGATGATGTTGCGCCTAGTGCCCTACCCTCCTTTTCAATGGGAGTCCTGTCACTGCCCTTAATATCACATTGTTGTTGCTGTTAGATGCAGGAAATAAGATTTGCAGCATTTGAGACATCAGTAACGTTTGATCTATTTTTGCCTCAAGCGTGCAACTGTCCTAATTTGTTCTCTTTGTTCCCCCTGGTTTCTGTGGCTTAAGTACCACTTACTATTATTGTTTAATTTCCTATGTGAAGGAGGTTTTTGGTCATTCTTACTTTATTTCTGCAGTTTTTAACCTCTGAAACATGCCTTTTCTCATCGCTTTTTTCCTCTTTGAATTTTGAATTTTAACTATGCCTTCTCTGCACTCAAGTCCCAGAGCTGCTTAGTCAGACTCAATTATTCATTTCCTTAGATTTCAAAGTTTGCATTTCTAAGCCTCAAAACCTTCATTCTAAACCTGGTTTTGTCTGTCGTGAAATGTAAAATGAGAAAAGTCAGCTCATGATCACACTTTATTCAAATTTTACTACATTTAAACCCATACAGGAGCCAAGTCTAAAATGGTCTTATATTTTTTCACTTTTGGGAAGAAATCCATCACATAGTATACCTCTGTGAACATAAGTGGTAATTATCTTTCAATCTTTTGCTGGGAAGTTAAAGTCTCCCATAATTCCCATTATTGTTTACGTGTCTGATAACTGTACAGAGAGAATTCACTATTAGACTGGAGCTAAGAGCAAAGAGCAGGCTAGCAAGGCTGTCTATCTTTAGCAGTGATTTGCACAAAACCACTCTTTTGCTGACCCATAACATTTAATTTCTCCATCCTCTGCTTCTTGCTAACACAAAGCACCATCTTATTCCATCCATTTGCCTTGGTTTCCAGCCTTCCTGAGATTTATCAGTACTTGTATGACATTCATGCCTTTGTTTCACCCTTCCTGTGTTGACACTTGTCATAACAGTTTTAGATCCTGAACATGATCATCTCAAAGTTTGCCTGACAGTTAGGTCTTCCTCACATTGTCATAGAGTATCAGGTCTCTACCACTTGAAATAGATTGGATTGGATTAGATTATTGGCACCGTCTCTTGTGCTGGTAGTCCATTATCTTCACAGTCCGTACAACTGGCCATCAGTGAACATGAAGTGGCCTTATCCTGCCCATTTACCTTTCTGGAAATCAGCCACTCTCTCTGCCTAGAACAGGGAATGGGTTTTCCTCACCTTTCTTCAAAAGCTCTGAAGTTTTCTGTGATCTTTCCAATTGTACGGTATGATAAGCTTTTGCTGCCACTGAAGGGTAGAAGTCATTATGAATAGTGCCAACAAAACAGAAACATAACAATGAAAACGATATTTTAATTCAGAATAGGTATTTGAAAAGTTCACCTTTTCTAGCACAAATGGGGAAAAGAAAAAAAGGAAGGAAAAAAAAAAAAAAAAAAGCAGTCCTAAAACATCAAAACTGTGGCCAAAGAATTAGAAGAAACACTATTTTTCCAAAGCTGCAATGTTTTCCATTCATCTGGCTGGGCCAGCAGAGCACTGGAGACCTGGATGCACTGCACTCATGGCTGGTTCCCCTAAATGACCTGCAGGGAGATCTTCTTCTCTCTATCCCTCTGTTTCTCCTTTCAATCTCTGTTTTGTCTGTTTGTATCACTAGCTCTCAAATCACCACTGATATATGCACGTGCAGCACCCAGCACAACCTTGTTTCAGGCTCCAGCGGGACCTTTAGGCATTACCATCCTGTAAACAAATAACAATGATAGTGAGCGTAATTACAATCGTCAAACTATTCCAGCTCCACATCATTAGCCATGCCCTGAGCTAAATAACATTTTAATCAGTTTGATATGTCATCTGTGGCTTTCTTCACTGTCACTTGCAATCCAGCAAACTCCTTCCTTCACGTTTCTAGATTAGACAGAGGGTTCTCAACTGCAGACATCCAATTCCCTGTTCAGGAAGCAGCGAGACCTTTCCTCTTCTCACAGATTTAAGATGATAGCCAAGCATCATGAGACACAGTGCGTATGTCTCCTAGGCCCATCCCATGAGAGCAGGACATTTACCACACATGAGAAGAAGACTTAATGCAGTGGCAAAGCAAAATACTCAGTGTCAAAGCCATGTCTAGATGATCATTAAAGACAGATCAAAATTACCCAATACAGGAGGAAAATCTATCGTTTGTAGAAGATTATGTTCTCTGATTATTAGTTTCAAAATTAGTTTTTCCTTTGGATTTCCTCTGAACTTAAACTTAGTTTGGAATGCCTTTGGTTTTGAATATTTCTGAAATCGTATTACTTCTCCTAAGTAAGTTGCTAGTCTGTTCTGTTTACGTGAAATTCGAATAATATTGTGAAGTATCTGCCATCAGTTTTACTGTGTGCCAGGCTGAGTTCCCTGATGAATTTCAAATTTCAGATATGAAACAGTAAAGGTTAAAAAAAAAAATGTTACAAAGGGTACTTCATGCAGTAGCATAAACTTCTGTTTTCTCAAAACTTGTATCAGTTCATCTCACCAGGACCAGCAGGGGAAGCACACTCTGCCTAGGCACTGGCAAAGGGACACAGTGAGAGTGTAGGGTCTCTTGCTGGGGCCATTCAAAATTTGACTGTACAAGCCCCTGAGCAATATGACAGGGCTTTAAAAATGGCCCTGCTTGAAGTACGCGGGTGATCTGGAGACCTCTAAGGTGCTTTCCAACAAAAGCTTTTCTGTAATTGTATGAAATCACCTGCAATAGATTAACCCTGGTCATTATTCCTATCACAGGAAATAACTGTGACACCTGGGTAACAGGTGAGCTTACTGCGACACCAGGGAGAGCCTTCCTGTACTTAAAGGCAACCTGTAGGAAAGCTGGGGAGGGAGTCTTTATCAGGGCCTGGAGTGACAGGACAAGGAGTAACCGCTTTAAACTGAAAAGTAGCACCCAGAAAGAACGGAGTCACGCAACAGGATTCATTTCCAAAACCACCTCATAGACACCTGGGCCAAAGAGCAGGGCCTTGAGCGGGTATATCACAATGACGGAGTTCATTTCCTTCCCAGTAGCTGGCACGTGCCGTTTTTTGGGATTTCAGGGCTACAGTGAGCTGCTAAGAGGGATGTCTTAGCTCTTGCAGGGCAGTGCTTCCACTAAGGCCAGGACTTTTCTGCATCTTCTACTGCCCTGCAAGCGAGGATGCTTGGGGCACACAGGAAGCTGGGAGGGGACACAGCTGCAGGGATTCCATAAGACACAAGCAAATGCAGCCTTGGCTTGGTGACACTTTCTCTTGATTACTGCTCAACACAAATTACCTCGAGCAAGTCTACTGTGAGGACTAAAGGAAAGAGACGTATGGATGCTGCTAAGCTCTTCTAGCTTGTACCAGGTAGGAAAGATACCTCTGTAGCAGGCGTGAAGAGGATAGCACTAATTAATTAGATGAGAAGCGGAGGAAAGGCACTTAGAGGTAGTGAAAAGCAGTTAATGTGATGTTCCGGGGAAGCTTCAGTCTGCTTAAGGAGTAGCAAGAACAAGCCTAAAGTCATAGCCAAATACAAGAAAGAGAGGAGGACACGCAGCATGAGAAGCTCCCGAGAGAAAGGAGCTCTGTTTTGGGTAAAAATCAGTCCCTTTTTCTATCATGGAGACATCCAAGGGCGTAGGACACGTGCACTTCAGGGAACCAAGAGATGCTGTGCATTTCTCTCGTCCCCCTGACACAGCCACTAGGTGACGATGCTTCCAATTCTCTCTAAAGAAACCTTGCTTTCTCAGGCCCAGGTGTCCAGCTGCACACCAAGGACGTCCCTGGCTCCCAGGCACAGTTCCCAGGCCCAAGGCCGAGCTCCCCTCCGAACCCCCATTCCAGCAGACCTTGCTCCTGGCATTGTGGAGCAGCCATTTCATGTCAGCCTTTTCTCCTGGCAGTCAGCTTAGCGCCGTAACCTCTGCCATCGGGGCGCCCGAGAGCCGTGTGAGGTCAGCAGAGAGTCACTGTCAGCCTTTGACCTCACAAAGGTGGGTGGCCATAAGTGCCCTGAGCGTCCAGCTCGCATTGAGTACTGCTGGTGGCACTCGAGGCGTGGAGGTCTGCATGGTGCAATGGGAGACGCCGATGTCCTGCTGCTGGAACAAGAGGCGCTGATGTGCTGCTGGTGCAGGAGGAGACGTGAAGGTGCTGCTGCTTAGAGGTGCTGAGGGGCGGGCAGCCTCAGCGGGCAGCTGAATCAGAGGGCAGGGAAGCCAAGCAGCTTCCTTCTCTGGGGAAGGGGGCACAGAGAAAGTGATTGGAAATGGGGTACAAGCCCTCAGCCTCTAAAAGCAATCCCTCAGATGTTTAGGCATAGTAAAGTTAGGTATATCTATTTGACTCTAGACCCCAACATGTTTGTTAGTGTTCTGGTTTGTCCACTGCTTTCTTGTGGGGGATTTGAGTTGGCTATTACTGTTTAGGTGAATGCTGACTTCATATCTATGGTGCACTTTATTCTTAAAATGGGAAGTTTCTACCAATTTCCCGTCCAAACTTGCTCATAAGCCAACTGCAGTCATCATTTCAGATGTGTCTCCCAACTTACACATTTCCTATTTCTCCTTGATATTTACTCAAGAAATTCATTTACGTAGAGACAACATATTCTTCTCTCAACTGGCATCTGGCTGGGCAGAATGATGTCCTTTCATTCCCTTCCAGGCAATAGGCAACTTGTTCCTTCTGTCTTGTGAACTCTTCCTCCTAAGTTCAATGTGAATACAAGTGGCAGAACTGTGCCTCATGTCTCAAATGAGTGTCAGGGCTGCCTTGTCCAGTGTATTCATACTGGAGGGAAAAAAAAATGAATAGCCATACACACTATATAACCACTAAACTTTTTCAGTCCTCCTTGTGCTAACAGTGCATGAACGTGAGGTTTTGTTGTCATTTTTGTTTGTTTGTTTGTTTGCTTGCTTTAAACTCCTGACTGCCATATAGCAAACATGACCAAAAAACACCCTTTTTTGAGAAGCTCTGAGAATGGCTCTGCTTTGTATTATCACCTGTCACTTCACCTGAACCATTTCAATCACAAGCGATATCCTTCTGTCAGGCTTGGTAGTACTTCCCAACCTTATGTCCCCTGCAAATCTCAAAGCTCACGTGTAATTTTTAATCTTCAGCCACCATGTCCATACCGAACATATCTAACTTTGAAGTCAGCTCTGCCCTGAATAGGAGGTTGGGTTTTCAGAGGTCCCTTCCAGCCTACATTTCTCCATGAGTCTTTGCCTCCTTAGCAGCTGCAGTTTCAGAACTGTCTCTGAGAATTACCATAGGTAACGACTCCTTTGCTGCTAAGTCCCTCTTCAGTGTGAACAATTGTAAATTCCCTTTATTCACTTGCAGCCCCAAAGCCCAAATCCGTAGATAATGTATCAGAAGCTCACAGAAAGTGAAATAGATGTAATTCATCCCCTGTGTAGGGAAGAACTGGTCCTAGAAAGGAAAGCTATTAAATTATCTGGAAACAATTTAGCTCTGATAAATTATTTTGTAAATTACACATTACCCCCTCCTTCCCTGGTCTTAGCTGTTCTTGCTCCAAAACTTTGCATGGTGTTGATGTCAAACTAACAGGCCCACACTTGTCTGGATGACTCTTTACCCTCTTCTGGACAGAGGTGTATTTGTTACTCTCCCATTCTGGGGACTATCCCTGATTTGCACAATTGTTATGCATTTTTCCTACTTGACTTGTTGTTCTGTGTGCCAATGCTGTTAATAGGCTAGGTAGATATCAGCTTTTCATTTTTCACTTGAATCGCTATAGATTGTTATTTCACCTCAGATGATGTTGCGCCTAGTGCCCTACCCTCCTTTTCAATGGGAGTCCTGTCACTGCCCTTAATATCACATTGTTGTTGCTGTTAGATGCAGGAAATAAGATTTGCAGCATTTGAGACATCAGTAACTTTTGATCTATTTTTGCCTCAAGCGTGCAACTGTCCTAATTTGTTCTCTTTGTTCCCCCTGGTTTCTGTGGCTTAAGTACCACTTACTATTATTGTTTAATTTCCTATGTGAAGGAGGTTTTCGGTCATTCTTACTTTATTTCTGCAGTTTTTAACCTCTGAAACATGCCTTTTCTCATCGCTTTTTTCCTCTTTGAATTTTGAATTTTAACTATGCCTTCTCTGCACTCAAGTCCCAGAGCTGCTTAGTCAGACTCAATTATTCATTTCCTTAGATTTCAAAGTTTGCATTTCTAAGCCTCAAAACCTTCATTCTAAACCTGGTTTTGTCTGTCGTGAAATGTAAAATGAGAAAAGTCAGCTCATGATCACACTTTATTCAAATTTTACTACATTTAAACCCATACAGGAGCCAAGTCTAAAATGGTCTTATATTTTTTCACTTTTGGGAAGAAATCCATCACATAGTATACCTCTATGAACATAAGTGGTAATTATCTTTCAATCTTTTGCTGGGAAGTTAAAGTCTCCCATAATTCCCATTATTGTTTACGTGTCTGATAACTGTACAGAGAGAATTCACTATTAGACTGGAGCTAAGAGCAAAGAGCAGGCTAGCAAGGCTGTCTATCTTTAGCAGTGATTTGCACAAAACCACTCTTTTGCTGACCCATAACATTTAATTTCTCCATCCTCTGCTTCTTGCTAACACAAAGCACCATCTTATTCCATCCATTTGCCTTGGTTTCCAGCCTTCCTGAGATTTATCAGTACTTGTATGACATTCATGCCTTTGTTTCACCCTTCCTGTGTTGACACTTGTCATAACAGTTTTAGATCCTGAACATGATCATCTCAAAGTTTGCCTGACAGTTAGGTCTTCCTCACATTGTCATAGAGTATCAGGTCTCTACCACTTGAAATAGATTGGATTGGATTAGATTATTGGCACCGTCTCTTGTGCTGGTAGTCCATTATCTTCACAGTCCGTACAACTGGCCATCAGTGAACATGAAGTGGCCTTATCCTGCCCATTTACCTTTCTGGAAATCAGCCACTCTCTCTGCCTAGAACAGGGAATGGATTTTCCTCACCTTTCTTCAAAAGCTCTGAAGTTTTCTGTGATCTTTCCAATTGTATGGTATGATAAGCTTTTGCTGCCACTGAAGGGTAGAAGTCATTATGAATAGTGCCAACAAAACAGAAACATAACAATGAAAACGATATTTTAATTCAGAATAGGTATTTGAAAAGTTCACCTTTTCTAGCACAAATGGGGAAAAGAAAAAAAGGAAGGAAAAAAAAAAAAAAAAGCAGTCCTAAAACATCAAAACTGTGGCCAAAGAATTAGAAGAAACACTATTTTTCCAAAGCTGCAATGTTTTCCATTCATCTGGCTGGGCCAGCAGAGCACTGGAGACCTGGATGCACTGTACTCATGGCTGGTTCCCCTAAATGACCTGCAGGGAGATCTTCTTCTCTCTATCCCTCTGTTTCTCCTTTCAATCTCTGTTTTGTCTGTTTGTATCACTAGCTCTCAAATCGCCACTGATATATGCACGTGCAGCACCCAGCACAACCTTGTTTCAGGCTCCAGCGGGACCTTTAGGCATTACCATCCTGTAAACAAATAACAATGATAGTGAGCGTAATTACAATCGTCAAACTATTCCAGCTCCACATCATTAGCCATGCCCTGAGCTAAATAACATTTTAATCAGTTTGATATGTCATCTGTGGCTTTCTTCACTGTCACTTGCAATCCAGCAAACTCCTTCCTTCACGTTTCTAGATTAGACAGAGGGTTCTCAACTGCAGACATCCAATTCCCTGTTCAGGAAGCAGCGAGACCTTTCCTCTTCTCACAGATTTAAGATGATAGCCAAGCATCATGAGACACAGTGCGTATGTCTCCTAGGCCCATCCCATGAGAGCAGGACATTTACCACACATGAGAAGAAGACTTAATGCAGTGGCAAAGCAAAATACTCAGTGTCAAAGCCATGTCTAGATGATCATTAAAGACAGATCAAAATTACCCAATACAGGAGGAAAATCTATCGTTTGTAGAAGATTATGTTCTCTGATTATTAGTTTCAAAATTAGTTTTTCCTTTGGATTTCCTCTGAACTTAAACTTAGTTTGGAATGCCTTTGGTTTTGAATATTTCTGAAATCGTATTACTTCTCCTAAGTAAGTTGCTAGTCTGTTCTATTTACGTGAAATTCGAATAATATTGTGAAGTATCTGCCATCAGTTTTACTGTGTGCCAGGCTGAGTTCCCTGATGAATTTCAAATTTCAGATATGAAACAGTAAAGGTTAAAAAAAAAAAATGTTACAAAGGGTACTTCATGCAGTAGCATAAACTTCTGTTTTCTCAAAACTTGTATCAGTTCATCTCACCAGGACCAGCAGGGGAAGCACACTCTGCCTAGGCACTGGCAAAGGGACACAGTGAGAGTGTAGGGTCTCTTGCTGGGGCCATTCAAAATTTGACTGTACAAGCCCCTGAGCAATATGACAGGGCTTTAAAAATGGCCCTGCTTGAAGTACGCGGGTGATCTGGAGACCTCTAAGGTGCTTTCCAACAAAAGCTTTTCTATAATTGTATGAAATCACCTGCAATAGATTAACCCTGGTCATTATTCCTATCACAGGAAATAACTGTGACACCTGGGTAACAGGTGAGCTTACTGCGACACCAGGGAGAGCCTTCCTGTACTTAAAGGCAACCTGTAGGAAAGCTGGGGAGGGAGTCTTTATCAGGGCCTGGAGTGACAGGACAAGGAGTAACCGCTTTAAACTGAAAAGTAGCACCCAGAAAGAACGGAGTCACGCAACAGGATTCATTTCCAAAACCACCTCATAGACACCTGGGCCAAAGAGCAGGGCCTTGAGCGGGTATATCACAATGACAGAGTTCATTTCCTTCCCAGTAGCTGGCACGTGCCGTTTTTTGGGATTTCGGGGCTACAGTGAGCTGCTAAGAGGGATGTCTTAGCTCTTGCAGGGCAGTGCTTCCACTAAGGCCAGGACTTTTCTGCATCTTCTACTGCCCTGCAAGCGAGGATGCTTGGGGCACACAGGAAGCTGGGAGCGGACACAGCTGCAGGGATTCCATAAGACACAAGCAAATGCAGCCTTGGCTTGGTGACACTTTCTCTTGATTACTGCTCAACACAAATTACCTCGAGCAAGTCTACTGTGAGGACTAAAGGAAAGAGACGTATGGATGCTGCTAAGCTCTTCTAGCTTGTACCAGGTAGGAAAGATACCTCTGTAGCAGGCGTGAAGAGGATAGCACTAATTAATTAGATGAGAAGCGGAGGAAAGGCACTTAGAGGTAGTGAAAAGCAGTTAATGTGATGTTCCGGGGAAGCTTCAGTCTGCTTAAGGAGTAGCAAGAACAAGCCTAAAGTCATAGCCAAATACAAGAAAGAGAGGAGGACACGCAGCATGAGAAGCTCCCGAGAGAAAGGAGCTCTGTTTTGGGTAAAAATCAGTCCCTTTTTCTATCATGGAGACATCCAAGGGCGTAGGACACGTGCACTTCAGGGAACCAAGAGATGCTGTGCATTTCTCTCGTCCCCCTGACACAGCCACTAGGTGACGATGCTTCCAATTCTCTCTAAAGAAACCTTGCTTTCTCAGGCCCAGGTGTCCAGCTGCACACCAAGGACGTCCCTGGCTCCCAGGCACAGTTCCCAGGCCCAAGGCCGAGCTCCCCTCCGAACCCCCATTCCAGCAGACCTTGCTCCTGGCATTGTGGAGCAGCCATTTCATGTCAGCCTTTTCTCCTGGCAGTCAGCTTAGCGCCGTAACCTCTGCCATCGGGGCGCCCGAGAGCCGTGTGAGGTCAGCAGAGAGTCACTGTCAGCCTTTGACCTCACAAAGGTGGGTGGCCATAAGTGTCCGGAGCGTCCAGCTCGCATTGAGTACTGCTGGTGGCACTCGAGGCGTGGAGGTCTGCATGGTGCAATGGGAGACGCCGATGTCCTGCTGCTGGAACAAGAGGCGCTGATGTGCTGCTGGTGCAGGAGGAGACGTGAAGGTGCTGCTGCTTAGAGGTGCTGAGGGGCGGGCAGCCTCAGCGGGCAGCTGAATCAGAGGGCAGGGAAGCCAAGCAGCTTCCTTCTCTGGGGAAGGGGGCACAGAGAAAGTGATTGGAAATGGGGTACAAGCCCTCAGCCTCTAAAAGCAATCCCTCAGATGTTTAGGCATAGTAAAGTTAGGTATATCTATTTGACTCTAGACCCCAACATGTTTGTTAGTGTTCTGGTTTGTCCACTGCTTTCTTGTGGGGGATTTGAGTTGGCCATTACTGTTTAGGTGAATGCTGACTTCATATCTATGGTGCACTTTATTCTTAAAATGGGAAGTTTCTACCAATTTCCCGTCCAAACTTGCTCATAAGCCAACTGCAGTCATCATTTCAGATGTGTCTCCCAACTTACACATTTCCTATTTCTCCTTGATATTTACTCAAGAAATTCATTTACGTAGAGACAACATATTCTTCTCTCAACTGGCATCTGGCTGGGCAGAATGATGTCCTTTCATTCCCTTCCAGGCAATAGGCAACTTGTTCCTTCTGTCTTGTGAACTCTTCCTCCTAAGTTCAATGTGAATACAAGTGGCAGAACTGTGCCTCATGTCTCAAATGAGTGTCAGGGCTGCCTTGTCCAGTGTATTCATACTGGAGGGAAAAAAAAATGAATAGCCATACACACTATATAACCACTAAACTTTTTCAGTCCTCCTTGTGCTAACAGTGCATGAACGTGAGGTTTTGTTGTCATTTTTGTTTGTTTGTTTGTTTGCTTGCTTTAAACTCCTGACTGCCATATAGCAAACATGACCAAAAAACACCCTTTTTTGAGAATCTCTGAGAATGGCTCTGCTTTGTATTATCACCTGTCACTTCACCTGAACCATTTCAATCACAAGCGATATCCTTCTGTCAGGCTTGGTAGTACTTCCCAACCTTATGTCCCCTGCAAATCTCAAAGCTCATGTGTAATTTTTAATCTTCAGCCACCATGTCCATACCGAACATATCTAACTTTGAAGTCAGCTCTGCCCTGAATAGGAGGTTGGGTTTTCAGAGGTCCCTTCCAGCCTACATTTCTCCATGAGTCTTTGCCTCCTTAGCAGCTGCAGTTTCAGAACTGTCTCTGAGAATTACCATAGGTAACGACTCCTTTGCTGCTAAGTCCCTCTTCAGTGTGAACAATTGTAAATTCCCTTTATTCACTTGCAGCCCCAAAGCCCAAATCCGTAGATAATGTATCAGAAGCTCACAGAAAGTGAAATAGATGTAATTCATCCCCTGTGTAGGGAAGAACTGGTCCTAGAAAGGAAAGCTATTAAATTATCTGGAAACAATTTAGCTCTGATAAATTATTTTGTAAATTACACATTACCCCCTCCTTCCCTGGTCTTAGCTGTTCTTGCTCCAAAACTTTGCATGGTGTTGATGTCAAACTAACAGGCCCACACTTGTCTGGATGACTCTTTACCCTCTTCTGGACAGAGGTGTATTTGTTACTCTCCCATTCTGGGGACTATCCCTGATTTGCACAATTGTTATGCATTTTTCCTACTTGACTTGTTGTTCTGTGTGCCAATGCTGTTAATAGGCTAGGTAGATATCAGCTTTTCATTTTTCACTTGAATCGCTATAGATTGTTATTTCACCTCAGATGATGTTGCGCCTAGTGCCCTACCCTCCTTTTCAATGGGAGTCCTGTCACTGCCCTTAATATCACATTGTTGTTGCTGTTAGATGCAGGAAATAAGATTTGCAGCATTTGAGACATCAGTAACGTTTGATCTATTTTTGCCTCAAGCGTGCAACTGTCCTAATTTGTTCTCTTTGTTCCCCCTGGTTTCTGTGGCTTAAGTACCACTTACTATTATTGTTTAATTTCCTATGTGAAGGAGGTTTTCGGTCATTCTTACTTTATTTCTGCAGTTTTTAACCTCTGAAACATGCCTTTTCTCATCGCTTTTTTCCTCTTTGAATTTTGAATTTTAACTATGCCTTCTCTGCACTCAAGTCCCAGAGCTGCTTAGTCAGACTCAATTATTCATTTCCTTAGATTTCAAAGTTTGCATTTCTAAGCCTCAAAACCTTCATTCTAAACCTGGTTTTGTCTGTCGTGAAATGTAAAATGAGAAAAGTCAGCTCATGATCACACTTTATTCAAATTTTACTACATTTAAACCCATACAGGAGCCAAGTCTAAAATGGTCTTATATTTTTTCACTTTTGGGAAGAAATCCATCACATAGTATACCTCTATGAACATAAGTGGTAATTATCTTTCAATCTTTTGCTGGGAAGTTAAAGTCTCCCATAATTCCCATTATTGTTTACGTGTCTGATAACTGTACAGAGAGAATTCACTATTAGACTGGAGCTAAGAGCAAAGAGCAGGCTAGCAAGGCTGTCTATCTTTAGCAGTGATTTGCACAAAACCACTCTTTTGCTGACCCATAACATTTAATTTCTCCATCCTCTGCTTCTTGCTAACACAAAGCACCATCTTATTCCATCCATTTGCCTTGGTTTCCAGCCTTCCTGAGATTTATCAGTACTTGTATGACATTCATGCCTTTGTTTCACCCTTCCTGTGTTGACACTTGTCATAACAGTTTTAGATCCTGAACATGATCATCTCAAAGTTTGCCTGACAGTTAGGTCTTCCTCACATTGTCATAGAGTATCAGGTCTCTACCACTTGAAATAGATTGGATTGGATTAGATTATTGGCACCGTCTCTTGTGCTGGTAGTCCATTATCTTCACAGTCCGTACAACTGGCCATCAGTGAACATGAAGTGGCCTTATCCTGCCCATTTACCTTTCTGGAAATCAGCCACTCTCTCTGCCTAGAACAGGGAATGGATTTTCCTCACCTTTCTTCAAAAGCTCTGAAGTTTTCTGTGATCTTTCCAATTGTATGGTATGATAAGCTTTTGCTGCCACTGAAGGGTAGAAGTCATTATGAATAGTGCCAACAAAACAGAAACATAACAATGAAAACGATATTTTAATTCAGAATAGGTATTTGAAAAGTTCACCTTTTCTAGCACAAATGGGGAAAAGAAAAAAAGGAAGGAAAAAAAAAAAAAAAAGCAGTCCTAAAACATCAAAACTGTGGCCAAAGAATTAGAAGAAACACAAAAATTTTTCCAAAGCTGCAATGTTTTCCATTCATCTGGCTGGGCCAGCAGAGCACTGGAGACCTGGATGCACTGTACTCATGGCTGGTTCCCCTAAATGACCTGCAGGGAGATCTTCTTCTCTCTATCCCTCTGTTTCTCCTTTCAATCTCTGTTTTGTCTGTTTGTATCACTAGCTCTCAAATCGCCACTGATATATGCACGTGCAGCACCCAGCACAACCTTGTTTCAGGCTCCAGCGGGACCTTTAGGCATTACCATCCTGTAAACAAATAACAATGATAGTGAGCGTAATTACAATCGTCAAACTATTCCAGCTCCACATCATTAGCCATGCCCTGAGCTAAATAACATTTTAATCAGTTTGATATGTCATCTGTGGCTTTCTTCACTGTCACTTGCAATCCAGCAAACTCCTTCCTTCACGTTTCTAGATTAGACAGAGGGTTCTCAACTGCAGACATCCAATTCCCTGTTCAGGAAGCAGCGAGACCTTTCCTCTTCTCACAGATTTAAGATGATAGCCAAGCATCATGAGACACAGTGCGTATGTCTCCTAGGCCCATCCCATGAGAGCAGGACATTTACCACACATGAGAAGAAGACTTAATGCAGTGGCAAAGCAAAATACTCAGTGTCAAAGCCATGTCTAGATGATCATTAAAGACAGATCAAAATTACCCAATACAGGAGGAAAATCTATCGTTTGTAGAAGATTATGTTCTCTGATTATTAGTTTCAAAATTAGTTTTTCCTTTGGATTTCCTCTGAACTTAAACTTAGTTTGGAATGCCTTTGGTTTTGAATATTTCTGAAATCGTATTACTTCTCCTAAGTAAGTTGCTAGTCTGTTCTATTTACGTGAAATTCGAATAATATTGTGAAGTATCTGCCATCAGTTTTACTGTGTGCCAGGCTGAGTTCCCTGATGAATTTCAAATTTCAGATATGAAACAGTAAAGGTTAAAAAAAAAAAATGTTACAAAGGGTACTTCATGCAGTAGCATAAACTTCTGTTTTCTCAAAACTTGTATCAGTTCATCTCACCAGGACCAGCAGGGGAAGCACACTCTGCCTAGGCACTGGCAAAGGGACACAGTGAGAGTGTAGGGTCTCTTGCTGGGGCCATTCAAAATTTGACTGTACAAGCCCCTGAGCAATATGACAGGGCTTTAAAAATGGCCCTGCTTGAAGTACGCGGGTGATCTGGAGACCTCTAAGGTGCTTTCCAACAAAAGCTTTTCTATAATTGTATGAAATCACCTGCAATAGATTAACCCTGGTCATTATTCCTATCACAGGAAATAACTGTGACACCTGGGTAACAGGTGAGCTTACTGCGACACCAGGGAGAGCCTTCCTGTACTTAAAGGCAACCTGTAGGAAAGCTGGGGAGGGAGTCTTTATCAGGGCCTGGAGTGACAGGACAAGGAGTAACCGCTTTAAACTGAAAAGTAGCACCCAGAAAGAACGGAGTCACGCAACAGGATTCATTTCCAAAACCACCTCATAGACACCTGGGCCAAAGAGCAGGGCCTTGAGCGGGTATATCACAATGACAGAGTTCATTTCCTTCCCAGTAGCTGGCACGTGCCGTTTTTTGGGATTTCGGGGCTACAGTGAGCTGCTAAGAGGGATGTCTTAGCTCTTGCAGGGCAGTGCTTCCACTAAGGCCAGGACTTTTCTGCATCTTCTACTGCCCTGCAAGCGAGGATGCTTGGGGCACACAGGAAGCTGGGAGCGGACACAGCTGCAGGGATTCCATAAGACACAAGCAAATGCAGCCTTGGCTTGGTGACACTTTCTCTTGATTACTGCTCAACACAAATTACCTCGAGCAAGTCTACTGTGAGGACTAAAGGAAAGAGACGTATGGATGCTGCTAAGCTCTTCTAGCTTGTACCAGGTAGGAAAGATACCTCTGTAGCAGGCGTGAAGAGGATAGCACTAATTAATTAGATGAGAAGCGGAGGAAAGGCACTTAGAGGTAGTGAAAAGCAGTTAATGTGATGTTCCGGGGAAGCTTCAGTCTGCTTAAGGAGTAGCAAGAACAAGCCTAAAGTCATAGCCAAATACAAGAAAGAGAGGAGGACACGCAGCATGAGAAGCTCCCGAGAGAAAGGAGCTCTGTTTTGGGTAAAAATCAGTCCCTTTTTCTATCATGGAGACATCCAAGGGCGTAGGACACGTGCACTTCAGGGAACCAAGAGATGCTGTGCATTTCTCTCGTCCCCCTGACACAGCCACTAGGTGACGATGCTTCCAATTCTCTCTAAAGAAACCTTGCTTTCTCAGGCCCAGGTGTCCAGCTGCACACCAAGGACGTCCCTGGCTCCCAGGCACAGTTCCCAGGCCCAAGGCCGAGCTCCGCTCCGAACCCCCATTCCAGCAGACCTTGCTCCTGGCATTGTGGAGCAGCCATTTCATGTCAGCCTTTTCTCCTGGCAGTCAGCTTAGCGCCGTAACCTCTGCCATCGGGGCGCCCGAGAGCCGTGTGAGGTCAGCAGAGAGTCACTGTCAGCCTTTGACCTCACAAAGGTGGGTGGCCATAAGTGCCCTGAGCGTCCAGCTCGCATTGAGTACTGCTGGTGGCACTCGAGGCGTGGAGGTCTGCATGGTGCAATGGGAGACGCCGATGTCCTGCTGCTGGAACAAGAGGCGCTGATGTGCTGCTGGTGCAGGAGGAGACGTGAAGGTGCTGCTGCTTAGAGGTGCTGAGGAGCGGGCAGCCTCAGCGGGCAGCTGAATCAGAGGGCAGGGAAGCCAAGCAGCTTCCTTCTCTGGGGAAGGGGGCACAGAGAAAGTGATTGGAAATGGGGTACAAGCCCTCAGCCTCTAAAAGCAATCCCTCAGATGTTTAGGCATAGTAAAGTTAGGTATATCTATTTGACTCTAGACCCCAACATGTTTGTTAGTGTTCTGGTTTGTCCACTGCTTTCTTGTGGGGGATTTGAGTTGGCCATTACTGTTTAGGTGAATGCTGACTTCATATCTATGGTGCACTTTATTCTTAAAATGGGAAGTTTCTACCAATTTCCCGTCCAAACTTGCTCATAAGCCAACTGCAGTCATCATTTCAGATGTGTCTCCCAACTTACACATTTCCTATTTCTCCTTGATATTTACTCAAGAAATTCATTTACGTAGAGACAACATATTCTTCTCTCAACTGGCATCTGGCTGGGCAGAATGATGTCCTTTCATTCCCTTCCAGGCAATAGGCAACTTGTTCCTTCTGTCTTGTGAACTCTTCCTCCTAAGTTCAATGTGAATACAGGTGGCAGAACTGTGCCTCATGTCTCAAATGAGTGTCAGGGCTGCCTTGTCCAGTGTATTCATACTGGAGGGAAAAAAAAATGAATAGCCATACACACTATATAACCACTAAACTTTTTCAGTCCTCCTTGTGCTAACAGTGCATGAACGTGAGGTTTTGTTGTCATTTTTGTTTGTTTGTTTGTTTGCTTGCTTTAAACTCCTGACTGCCATATAGCAAACATGACCAAAAAACACCCTTTTTTGAGAATCTCTGAGAATGGCTCTGCTTTGTATTATCACCTGTCACTTCACCTGAACCATTTCAATCACAAGCGATATCCTTCTGTCAGGCTTGGTAGTACTTCCCAACCTTATGTCCCCTGCAAATCTCAAAGCTCATGTGTAATTTTTAATCTTCAGCCACCATGTCCATACCGAACATATCTAACTTTGAAGTCAGCTCTGCCCTGAATAGGAGGTTGGGTTTTCAGAGGTCCCTTCCAGCCTACATTTCTCCATGAGTCTTTGCCTCCTTAGCAGCTGCAGTTTCAGAACTGTCTCTGAGAATTACCATAGGTAACGACTCCTTTGCTGGTAAGTCCCTCTTCAGTGTGAACAATTGTAAATTCCCTTTATTCACTTGCAGCCCCAAAGCCCAAATCCGTAGATAATGTATCAGAAGCTCACAGAAAGTGAAATAGATGTAATTCATCCCCTGTGTAGGGAAGAACTGGTCCTAGAAAGGAAAGCTATTAAATTATCTGGAAACAATTTAGCTCTGATAAATTATTTTGTAAATTACACATTACCCCCTCCTTCCCTGGTCTTAGCTGTTCTTGCTCCAAAACTTTGCATGGTGTTGATGTCAAACTAACAGGCCCACACTTGTCTGGATGACTCTTTACCCTCTTCTGGACAGAGGTGTATTTGTTACTCTCCCATTCTGGGGACTATCCCTGATTTGCACAATTGTTATGCATTTTTCCTACTTGACTTGTTGTTCTGTGTGCCAATGCTGTTAATAGGCTAGGTAGATATCAGCTTTTCATTTTTCACTTGAATCGCTATAGATTGTTATTTCACCTCAGATGATGTTGCGCCTAGTGCCCTACCCTCCTTTTCAATGGGAGTCCTGTCACTGCCCTTAATATCACATTGTTGTTGCTGTTAGATGCAGGAAATAAGATTTGCAGCATTTGAGACATCAGTAACTTTTGATCTATTTTTGCCTCAAGCGTGCAACTGTCCTAATTTGTTCTCTTTGTTCCCCCTGGTTTCTGTGGCTTAAGTACCACTTACTATTATTGTTTAATTTCCTATGTGAAGGAAGTTTTCGGTCATTCTTACTTTATTTCTGCAGTTTTTAACCTCTGAAACATGCCTTTTCTCATCGCTTTTTTCCTCTTTGAATTTTGAATTTTAACTATGCCTTCTCTGCACTCAAGTCCCAGAGCTGCTTAGTCAGACTCAATTATTCATTTCCTTAGATTTCAAAGTTTGCATTTCTAAGCCTCAAAACCTTCATTCTAAACCTGGTTTTGTCTGTCGTGAAATGTAAAATGAGAAAAGTCAGCTCATGATCACACTTTATTCAAATTTTACTACATTTAAACCCATACAGGAGCCAAGTCTAAAATGGTCTTATATTTTTTCACTTTTGGGAAGAAATCCATCACATAGTACACCTCTATGAACATAAGTGGTAACTATCTTTCAATCTTTTGCTGGGAAGTTAAAGTCTCCCATAATTCCCATTATTGTTTACGTGTCTGATAACTGTACAGAGAGAATTCACTATTAGACTGGAGCTAAGAGCAAAGAGCAGGCTAGCAAGGCTGTCTATCTTTAGCAGTGATTTGCACAAAACCACTCTTTTGCTGACCCATAACATTTAATTTCTCCATCCTCTGCTTCTTGCTAACACAAAGCACCATCTTATTCCATCCATTTGCCTTGGTTTCCAGCCTTCCTGAGATTTATCAGTACTTGTATGACATTCATGCCTTTGTTTCACCCTTCCTGTGTTGACACTTGTCATAACAGTTTTAGATCCTGAACATGATCATCTCAAAGTTTGCCTGACAGTTAGGTCTTCCTCACATTGTCATAGAGTATCAGGTCTCTACCACTTGAAATAGATTGGATTGGATTAGATTATTGGCACCGTCTCTTGTGCTGGTAGTCCATTATCTTCACAGTCCGTACAACTGGCCATCAGTGAACATGAAGTGGCCTTATCCTGCCCATTTACCTTTCTGGAAATCAGCCACTCTGTCTGCCTAGAACAGGGAATGGATTTTCCTCACCTTTCTTCAAAAGCTCTGAAGTTTTCTGTGATCTTTCCAATTGTACGGTATGATAAGCTTTTGCTGCCACTGAAGGGTAGAAGTCATTATGAATAGTGCCAACAAAACAGAAACATAACAATGAAAACGATATTTTAATTCAGAATAGGTATTTGAAAAGTTCACCTTTTCTAGCACAAATGGGGAAAAGAAAAAAAGGAAGGAAAAAAAAAAAAAAAAGCAGTCCTAAAACATCAAAACTGTGGCCAAAGAATTAGAAGAAACACTATTTTTCCAAAGCTGCAATGTTTTCCATTCATCTGGCTGGGCCAGCAGAGCACTGGAGACCTGGATGCACTGTACTCATGGCTGGTTCCCCTAAATGACCTGCAGGGAGATCTTCTTCTCTCTATCCCTCTGTTTCTCCTTTCAATCTCTGTTTTGTCTGTTTGTATCACTAGCTCTCAAATCGCCACTGATATATGCACGTGCAGCACCCAGCACAACCTTGTTTCAGGCTCCAGCGGGACCTTTAGGCATTACCATCCTGTAAACAAATAACAATGATAGTGAGCGTAATTACAATCGTCAAACTATTCCAGCTCCACATCATTAGCCATGCCCTGAGCTAAATAACATTTTAATCAGTTTGATATGTCATCTGTGGCTTTCTTCACTGTCACTTGCAATCCAGCAAACTCCTTCCTTCACGTTTCTAGATTAGACAGAGGGTTCTCAACTGCAGACATCCAATTCCCTGTTCAGGAAGCAGCGAGACCTTTCCTCTTCTCACAGATTTAAGATGATAGCCAAGCATCATGAGACACAGTGCGTATGTCTCCTAGGCCCATCCCATGAGAGCAGGACATTTACCACACATGAGAAGAAGACTTAATGCAGTGGCAAAGCAAAATACTCAGTGTCAAAGCCACGTCTAGATGATCATTAAAGACAGATCAAAATTACCCAATACAGGAGGAAAATCTATCGTTTGTAGAAGATTATGTTCTCTGATTATTAGTTTCAAAATTAGTTTTTCCTTTGGATTTCCTCTGAACTTAAACTTAGTTTGGAATGCCTTTGGTTTTGAATATTTCTGAAATCGTATTACTTCTCCTAAGTAAGTTGCTAGTCTGTTCTATTTACGTGAAATTCGAATAATATTGTGAAGTATCTGCCATCAGTTTTACTGTGTGCCAGGCTGAGTTCCCTGATGAATTTCAAATTTCAGATATGAAACAGTAAAGGTTAAAAAAAAAAATGTTACAAAGGGTACTTCATGCAGTAGCATAAACTTCTGTTTTCTCAAAACTTGTATCAGTTCATCTCACCAGGACCAGCAGGGGAAGCACACTCTGCCTAGGCACTGGCAAAGGGACACAGTGAGAGTGTAGGGTCTCTTGCTGGGGCCATTCAAAATTTGACTGTACAAGCCCCTGAGCAATATGACAGGGCTTTAAAAATGGCCCTGCTTGAAGTACGCGGGTGATCTGGAGACCTCTAAGGTGCTTTCCAACAAAAGCTTTTCTATAATTGTATGAAATCACCTGCAATAGATTAACCCTGGTCATTATTCCTATCACAGGAAATAACTGTGACACCTGGGTAACAGGTGAGCTTACTGCGACACCAGGGAGAGCCTTCCTGTACTTAAAGGCAACCTGTAGGAAAGCTGGGGAGGGAGTCTTTATCAGGGCCTGGAGTGACAGGACAAGGAGTAACCGCTTTAAACTGAAAAGTAGCACCCAGAAAGAACGGAGTCACGCAACAGGATTCATTTCCAAAACCACCTCATAGACACCTGGGCCAAAGAGCAGGGCCTTGAGCGGGTATATCACAATGACAGAGTTCATTTCCTTCCCAGTAGCTGGCACGTGCCGTTTTTTGGGATTTCGGGGCTACAGTGAGCTGCTAAGAGGGATGTCTTAGCTCTTGCAGGGCAGTGCTTCCACTAAGGCCAGGACTTTTCTGCATCTTCTACTGCCCTGCAAGCGAGGATGCTTGGGGCACACAGGAAGCTGGGAGGGGACACAGCTGCAGGGATTCCATAAGACACAAGCAAATGCAGCCTTGGCTTGGTGACACTTTCTCTTGATTACTGCTCAACACAAATTACCTCGAGCAAGTCTACTGTGAGGACTAAAGGAAAGAGACGTATGGATGCTGCTAAGCTCTTCTAGCTTGTACCAGGTAGGAAAGATACCTCTGTAGCAGGCGTGAAGAGGATAGCACTAATTAATTAGATGAGAAGCGGAGGAAAGGCACTTAGAGGTAGTGAAAAGCAGTTAATGTGATGTTCCGGGGAAGCTTCAGTCTGCTTAAGGAGTAGCAAGAACAAGCCTAAAGTCATAGCCAAATACAAGAAAGAGAGGAGGACACGCAGCATGAGAAGCTCCCGAGAGAAAGGAGCTCTGTTTTGGGTAAAAATCAGTCCCTTTTTCTATCATGGAGACATCCAAGGGCGTAGGACACGTGCACTTCAGGGAACCAAGAGATGCTGTGCATTTCTCTCGTCCCCCTGACACAGCCACTAGGTGACGATGCTTCCAATTCTCTCTAAAGAAACCTTGCTTTCTCAGGCCCAGGTGTCCAGCTGCACACCAAGGACGTCCCTGGCTCCCAGGCACAGTTCCCAGGCCCAAGGCCGAGCTCCGCTCCGAACCCCCATTCCAGCAGACCTTGCTCCTGGCATTGTGGAGCAGCCATTTCATGTCAGCCTTTTCTCCTGGCAGTCAGCTTAGCGCCGTAACCTCTGCCATCGGGGCGCCCGAGAGCCGTGTGAGGTCAGCAGAGAGTCACTGTCAGCCTTTGACCTCACAAAGGTGGGTGGCCATAAGTGCCCTGAGCGTCCAGCTCGCATTGAGTACTGCTGGTGGCACTCGAGGCGTGGAGGTCTGCATGGTGCAATGGGAGACGCCGATGTCCTGCTGCTGGAACAAGAGGCGCTGATGTGCTGCTGGTGCAGGAGGAGACGTGAAGGTGCTGCTGCTTAGAGGTGCTGAGGGGCGGGCAGCCTCAGCGGGCAGCTGAATCAGAGGGCAGGGAAGCCAAGCAGCTTCCTTCTCTGGGGAAGGGGGCACAGAGAAAGTGATTGGAAATGGGGTACAAGCCCTCAGCCTCTAAAAGCAATCCCTCAGATGTTTAGGCATAGTAAAGTTAGGTATATCTATTTGACTCTAGACCCCAACATGTTTGTTAGTGTTCTGGTTTGTCCACTGCTTTCTTGTGGGGGATTTGAGTTGGCCATTACTCTTTAGGTGAATGCTGACTTCATATCTATGGTGCACTTTATTCTTAAAATGGGAAGTTTCTACCAATTTCCCGTCCAAACTTGCTCATAAGCCAACTGCAGTCATCATTTCAGATGTGTCTCCCAACTTACACATTTCCTATTTCTCCTTGATATTTACTCAAGAAATTCATTTACGTAGAGACAACATATTCTTCTCTCAACTGGCATCTGGCTGGGCAGAATGATGTCCTTTCATTCCCTTCCAGGCAATAGGCAACTTGTTCCTTCTGTCTTGTGAACTCTTCCTCCTAAGTTCAATGTGAATACAAGTGGCAGAACTGTGCCTCATGTCTCAAATGAGTGTCAGGGCTGCCTTGTCCAGTGTATTCATACTGGAGGGAAAAAAAAATGAATAGCCATACACACTATATAACCACTAAACTTTTTCAGTCCTCCTTGTGCTAACAGTGCATGAACGTGAGGTTTTGTTGTCATTTTTGTTTGTTTGTTTGTTTGCTTGCTTTAAACTCCTGACTGCCATATAGCAAACATGACAAAAAAACACCCTTTTTTGAGAAGCTCTGAGAATGGCTCTGCTTTGTATTATCACCTGTCACTTCACCTGAACCATTTCAATCACAAGCGATATCCTTCTGTCAGGCTTGGTAGTACTTCCCAACCTTATGTCCCCTGCAAATCTCAAAGCTCATGTGTAATTTTTAATCTTCAGCCACCATGTCCATACCGAACATATCTAACTTTGAAGTCAGCTCTGCCCTGAATAGGAGGTTGGGTTTTCAGAGGTCCCTTCCAGCCTACATTTCTCCATGAGTCTTTGCCTCCTTAGCAGCTGCAGTTTCAGAACTGTCTCTGAGAATTACCATAGGTAACGACTCCTTTGCTGGTAAGTCCCTCTTCAGTGTGAACAATTGTAAATTCCCTTTATTCACTTGCAGCCCCAAAGCCCAAATCCGTAGATAATGTATCAGAAGCTCACAGAAAGTGAAATAGATGTAATTCATCCCCTGTGTAGGGAAGAACTGGTCCTAGAAAGGAAAGCTATTAAATTATCTGGAAACAATTTAGCTCTGATAAATTATTTTGTAAATTACACATTACCCCCTCCTTCCCTGGTCTTAGCTGTTCTTGCTCCAAAACTTTGCATGGTGTTGATGTCAAACTAACAGGCCCACACTTGTCTGGATGACTCTTTACCCTCTTCTGGACAGAGGTGTATTTGTTACTCTCCCATTCTGGGGACTATCCCTGATTTGCACAATTGTTATGCATTTTTCCTACTTGACTTGTTGTTCTGTGTGCCAATGCTGTTAATAGGCTAGGTAGATATCAGCTTTTCATTTTTCACTTGAATCGCTATAGATTGTTATTTCACCTCAGATGATGTTGCGCCTAGTGCCCTACCCTCCTTTTCAATGGGAGTCCTGTCACTGCCCTTAATATCACATTGTTGTTGCTGTTAGATGCAGGAAATAAGATTTGCAGCATTTGAGACATCAGTAACTTTTGATCTATTTTTGCCTCAAGCGTGCAACTGTCCTAATTTGTTCTCTTTGTTCCCCCTGGTTTCTGTGGCTTAAGTACCACTTACTATTATTGTTTAATTTCCTATGTGAAGGAGGTTTTTGGTCATTCTTACTTTATTTCTGCAGTTTTTAACCTCTGAAACATGCCTTTTCTCATCGCTTTTTTCCTCTTTGAATTTTGAATTTTAACTATGCCTTCTCTGCACTCAAGTCCCAGAGCTGCTTAGTCAGACTCAATTATTCATTTCCTTAGATTTCAAAGTTTGCATTTCTAAGCCTCAAAACCTTCATTCTAAACCTGGTTTTGTCTGTCGTGAAATGTAAAATGAGAAAAGTCAGCTCATGATCACACTTTATTCAAATTTTACTACATTTAAACCCATACAGGAGCCAAGTCTAAAATGGTCTTATATTTTTTCACTTTTGGGAAGAAATCCATCACATAGTATACCTCTGTGAACATAAGTGGTAATTATCTTTCAATCTTTTGCTGGGAAGTTAAAGTCTCCCATAATTCCCATTATTGTTTACGTGTCTGATAACTGTACAGAGAGAATTCACTATTAGACTGGAGCTAAGAGCAAAGAGCAGGCTAGCAAGGCTGTCTATCTTTAGCAGTGATTTGCACAAAACCACTCTTTTGCTGACCCATAACATTTAATTTCTCCATCCTCTGCTTCTTGCTAACACAAAGCACCATCTTATTCCATCCATTTGCCTTGGTTTCCAGCCTTCCTGAGATTTATCAGTACTTGTATGACATTCATGCCTTTGTTTCACCCTTCCTGTGTTGACACTTGTCATAACAGTTTTAGATCCTGAACATGATCATCTCAAAGTTTGCCTGACAGTTAGGTCTTCCTCACATTGTCATAGAGTATCAGGTCTCTACCACTTGAAATAGATTGGATTGGATTAGATTATTGGCACCGTCTCTTGTGCTGGTAGTCCATTATCTTCACAGTCCGTACAACTGGCCATCAGTGAACATGAAGTGGCCTTATCCTGCCCATTTACCTTTCTGGAAATCAGCCACTCTGTCTGCCTAGAACAGGGAATGGATTTTCCTCACCTTTCTTCAAAAGCTCTGAAGTTTTCTGTGATCTTTCCAATTGTACGGTATGATAAGCTTTTGCTGCCACTGAAGGGTAGAAGTCATTATGAATAGTGCCAACAAAACAGAAACATAACAATGAAAACGATATTTTAATTCAGAATAGGTATTTGAAAAGTTCACCTTTTCTAGCACAAATGGGGAAAAGAAAAAAAGGAAGGAAAAAAAAAAAAAAAAAGCAGTCCTAAAACATCAAAACTGTGGCCAAAGAATTAGAAGAAACACTATTTTTCCAAAGCTGCAATGTTTTCCATTCATCTGGCTGGGCCAGCAGAGCACTGGAGACCTGGATGCACTGTACTCATGGCTGGTTCCCCTAAATGACCTGCAGGGAGATCTTCTTCTCTCTATCCCTCTGTTTCTCCTTTCAATCTCTGTTTTGTCTGTTTGTATCACTAGCTCTTAAATCGCCACTGATATATGCACGTGCAGCACCCAGCACAACCTTGTTTCAGGCTCCAGCGGGACCTTTAGGCATTACCATCCTGTAAACAAATAACAATGATAGTGAGCGTAATTACAATCGTCAAACTATTCCAGCTCCACATCATTAGCCATGCCCTGAGCTAAATAACATTTTAATCAGTTTGATAGGTCATCTGTGGCTTTCTTCACTGTCACTTGCAATCCAGCAAACTCCTTCCTTCACGTTTCTAGATTAGACAGAGGGTTCTCAACTGCAGACATCCAATTCCCTGTTCAGGAAGCAGCGAGACCTTTCCTCTTCTCACAGATTTAAGATGATAGCCAAGCATCATGAGACACAGTGCGTATGTCTCCTAGGCCCATCCCATGAGAGCAGGACATTTACCACACATGAGAAGAAGACTTAATGCAGTGGCAAAGCAAAATACTCAGTGTCAAAGCCATGTCTAGATGATCATTAAAGACAGATCAAAATTACCCAATACAGGAGGAAAATCTATCGTTTGTAGAAGATTATGTTCTCTGATTATTAGTTTCAAAATTAGTTTTTCCTTTGGATTTCCTCTGAACTTAAACTTAGTTTGGAATGCCTTTGGTTTTGAATATTTCTGAAATCGTATTACTTCTCCTAAGTAAGTTGCTAGTCTGTTCTGTTTACGTGAAATTCGAATAATATTGTGAAGTATCTGCCATCAGTTTTACTGTGTGCCAGGCTGAGTTCCCTGATGAATTTCAAATTTCAGATATGAAACAGTAAAGGTTAAAAAAAAAACATGTTACAAAGGGTACTTCATGCAGTAGCATAAACTTCTGTTTTCTCAAAACTTGTATCAGTTCATCTCACCAGGACCAGCAGGGGAAGCACACTCTGCCTAGGCACTGGCAAAGGGACACAGTGAGAGTGTAGGGTCTCTTGCTGGGGCCATTCAAAATTTGACTGTACAAGCCCCTGAGCAATATGACAGGGCTTTAAAAATGGCCCTGCTTGAAGTACGCGGGTGATCTGGAGACCTCTAAGGTGCTTTCCAACAAAAGCTTTTCTATAATTGTATGAAATCACCTGCAATAGATTAACCCTGGTCATTATTCCTATCACAGGAAATAACTGTGACACCTGGGTAACAGGTGAGCTTACTGCGACACCAGGGAGAGCCTTCCTGTACTTAAAGGCAACCTGTAGGAAAGCTGGGGAGGGAGTCTTTATCAGGGCCTGGAGTGACAGGACAAGGAGTAACCGCTTTAAACTGAAAAGTAGCACCCAGAAAGAACGGAGTCACGCAACAGGATTCATTTCCAAAACCACCTCGTAGACACCTGGGCCAAAGAGCAGGGCCTTGAGCGGGTATATCACAATGGCGGAGTTCATTTCCTTCCCAGTAGCTGGCACGTGCCGTTTTTTGGGATTTCGGGGCTACAGTGAGCTGCTAAGAGGGATGTCTTAGCTCTTGCAGGGCAGTGCTTCCACTAAGGCCAGGACTTTTCTGCATCTTCTACTGCCCTGCAAGCGAGGATGCTTGGGGCACACAGGAAGCTGGGAGGGGACACAGCTGCAGGGATTCCATAAGGCACAAGCAAATGCAGCCTTGGCTTGGTGACACTTTCTCTTGATTACTGCTCAACACAAATTACCTCGAGCAAGTCTACTGTGAGGACTAAAGGAAAGAGACGTATGGATGCTGCTAAGCTCTTCTAGCTTGTACCAGGTAGGAAAGATACCTCTGTAGCAGGCGTGAAGAGGATAGCACTAATTAATTAGATGAGAAGCGGAGGAAAGGCACTTAGAGGTAGTGAAAAGCAGTTAATGTGATGTTCCGGGGAAGCTTCAGTCTGCTTAAGGAGTAGCAAGAACAAGCCTAAAGTCATAGCCAAATACAAGAAAGAGAGGAGGACACGCAGCATGAGAAGCTCCCGAGAGAAAGGAGCTCTGTTTTGGGTAAAAATCAGTCCCTTTTTCTATCATGGAGACATCCAAGGGCGTAGGACACGTGCACTTCAGGGAACCAAGAGATGCTGTGCATTTCTCTCGTCCCCCTGACACAGCCACTAGGTGACGATGCTTCCAATTCTCTCTAAAGAAACCTTGCTTTCTCAGGCCCAGGTGTCCAGCTGCACACCAAGGACGTCCCTGGCTCCCAGGCACAGTTCCCAGGCCCAAGGCCGAGCTCCCCTCCGAACCCCCATTCCAGCAGACCTTGCTCCTGGCATTGTGGAGCAGCCATTTCATGTCAGCCTTTTCTCCTGGCAGTCAGCTTAGCGCCGTAACCTCTGCCATCGGGGCGCCCGAGAGCCGTGTGAGGTCAGCAGAGAGTCACTGTCAGCCTTTGACCTCACAAAGGTGGGTGGCCATAAGTGCCCTGAGCGTCCAGCTCGCATTGAGTACTGCTGGTGGCACTCGAGGCGTGGAGGTCTGCATGGTGCAATGGGAGACGCCGATGTCCTGCTGCTGGAACAAGAGGCGCTGATGTGCTGCTGGTGCAGGAGGAGACGTGAAGGTGCTGCTGCTTAGAGGTGCTGAGGGGCGGGCAGCCTCAGCGGGCAGCTGAATCAGAGGGCAGGGAAGCCAAGCAGCTTCCTTCTCTGGGGAAGGGGGCACAGAGAAAGTGATTGGAAATGGGGTACAAGCCCTCAGCCTCTAAAAGCAATCCCTCAGATGTTTAGGCATAGTAAAGTTAGGTATATCTATTTGACTCTAGACCCCAACATGTTTGTTAGTGTTCTGGTTTGTCCACTGCTTTCTTGTGGGGGATTTGAGTTGGCCATTACTCTTTAGGTGAATGCTGACTTCATATCTATGGTGCACTTTATTCTTAAAATGGGAAGTTTCTACCAATTTCCCGTCCAAACTTGCTCATAAGCCAACTGCAGTCATCATTTCAGATGTGTCTCCCAACTTACACATTTCCTATTTCTCCTTGATATTTACTCAAGAAATTCATTTACGTAGAGACAACATATTCTTCTCTCAACTGGCATCTGGCTGGGCAGAATGATGTCCTTTCATTCCCTTCCAGGCAATAGGCAACTTGTTCCTTCTGTCTTGTGAACTCTTCCTCCTAAGTTCAATGTGAATACAAGTGGCAGAACTGTGCCTCATGTCTCAAATGAGTGTCAGGGCTGCCTTGTCCAGTGTATTCTTACTGGAGGGAAAAAAAAATGAATAGCCATACACACTATATAACCACTAAACTTTTTCAGTCCTCCTTGTGCTAACAGTGCATGAACGTGAGGTTTTGTTGTCATTTTTGTTTGTTTGTTTGTTTGCTTGCTTTAAACTCCTGACTGCCATATAGCAAACATGACCAAAAAACACCCTTTTTTGAGAATCTCTGAGAATGGCTCTGCTTTGTATTATCACCTGTCACTTCACCTGAACCATTTCAATCACAAGCGATATCCTTCTGTCAGGCTTGGTAGTACTTCCCAACCTTATGTCCCCTGCAAATCTCAAAGCTCATGTGTAATTTTTAATCTTCAGCCACCATGTCCATACCGAACATATCTAACTTTGAAGTCAGCTCTGCCCTGAATAGGAGGTTGGGTTTTCAGAGGTCCCTTCCAGCCTACATTTCTCCATGAGTCTTTGCCTCCTTAGCAGCTGCAGTTTCAGAACTGTCTCTGAGAATTACCATAGGTAACGACTCCTTTGCTGGTAAGTCCCTCTTCAGTGTGAACAATTGTAAATTCCCTTTATTCACTTGCAGCCCCAAAGCCCAAATCCGTAGATAATGTATCAGAAGCTCACAGAAAGTGAAATAGATGTAATTCATCCCCTGTGTAGGGAAGAACTGGTCCTAGAAAGGAAAGCTATTAAATTATCTGGAAACAATTTAGCTCTGATAAATTATTTTGTAAATTACACATTACCCCCTCCTTCCCTGGTCTTAGCTGTTCTTGCTCCAAAACTTTGCATGGTGTTGATGTCAAACTAACAGGCCCACACTTGTCTGGATGACTCTTTACCCTCTTCTGGACAGAGGTGTATTTGTTACTCTCCCATTCTGGGGACTATCCCTGATTTGCACAATTGTTATGCATTTTTCCTACTTGACTTGTTGTTCTGTGTGCCAATGCTGTTAATAGGCTAGGTAGATATCAGCTTTTCATTTTTCACTTGAATCGCTATAGATTGTTATTTCACCTCAGATGATGTTGCGCCTAGTGCCCTACCCTCCTTTTCAATGGGAGTCCTGTCACTGCCCTTAATATCACATTGTTGTTGCTGTTAGATGCAGGAAATAAGATTTGCAGCATTTGAGACATCAGTAACTTTTGATCTATTTTTGCCTCAAGTGTGCAACTGTCCTAATTTGTTCTCTTTGTTCCCCCTGGTTTCTGTGGCTTAAGTACCACTTACTATTATTGTTTAATTTCCTATGTGAAGGAGGTTTTTGGTCATTCTTACTTTATTTCTGCAGTTTTTAACCTCTGAAACATGCCTTTTCTCATCGCTTTTTTCCTCTTTGAATTTTGAATTTTAACTATGCCTTCTCTGCACTCAAGTCCCTGAGCTGCTTAGTCAGACTCAATTATTCATTTCCTTAGATTTCAAAGTTTGCATTTCTAAGCCTCAAAACCTTCATTCTAAACCTGGTTTTGTCTGTCGTGAAATGTAAAATGAGAAAAGTCAGCTCATGATCACACTTTATTCAAATTTTACTACATTTAAACCCATACAGGAGCCAAGTCTAAAATGGTCTTATATTTTTTCACTTTTGGGAAGAAATCCATCACATAGTATACCTCTGTGAACATAAGTGGTAATTATCTTTCAATCTTTTGCTGGGAAGTTAAAGTCTCCCATAATTCCCATTATTGTTTACGTGTCTGATAACTGTACAGAGAGAATTCACTATTAGACTGGAGCTAAGAGCAAAGAGCAGGCTAGCAAGGCTGTCTATCTTTAGCAGTGATTTGCACAAAACCACTCTTTTGCTGACCCATAACATTTAATTTCTCCATCCTCTGCTTCTTGCTAACACAAAGCACCATCTTATTCCATCCATTTGCCTTGGTTTCCAGCCTTCCTGAGATTTATCAGTACTTGTATGACATTCATGCCTTTGTTTCACCCTTCCTGTGTTGACACTTGTCATAACAGTTTTAGATCCTGAACATGATCATCTCAAAGTTTGCCTGACAGTTAGGTCTTCCTCACATTGTCATAGAGTATCAGGTCTCTACCACTTGAAATAGATTGGATTGGATTAGATTATTGGCACCGTCTCTTGTGCTGGTAGTCCATTATCTTCACAGTCCGTACAACTGGCCATCAGTGAACATGAAGTGGCCTTATCCTGCCCATTTACCTTTCTGGAAATCAGCCACTCTCTCTGCCTAGAACAGGGAATGGATTTTCCTCACCTTTCTTCAAAAGCTCTGAAGTTTTCTGTGATCTTTCCAATTGTACGGTATGATAAGCTTTTGCTGCCACTGAAGGGTAGAAGTCATTATGAATAGTGCCAACAAAACAGAAACATAACAATGAAAACGATATTTTAATTCAGAATAGGTATTTGAAAAGTTCACCTTTTCTAGCACAAATGGGGAAAAGAAAAAAAGGAAGGAAAAAAAAAAAAAAAAAGCAGTCCTAAAACATCAAAACTGTGGCCAAAGAATTAGAAGAAACACTATTTTTCCAAAGCTGCAATGTTTTCCATTCATCTGGCTGGGCCAGCAGAGCACTGGAGACCTGGATGCACTGTACTCATGGCTGGTTCCCCTAAATGACCTGCAGGGAGATCTTCTTCTCTCTATCCCTCTGTTTCTCCTTTCAATCTCTGTTTTGTCTGTTTGTATCACTAGCTCTCAAATCGCCACTGATATATGCACGTGCAGCACCCAGCACAACCTTGTTTCAGGCTCCAGCGGGACCTTTAGGCATTACCATCCTGTAAACAAATAACAATGATAGTGAGTGTAATTACAATCGTCAAACTATTCCAGCTCCACATCATTAGCCATGCCCTGAGCTAAATAACATTTTAATCAGTTTGATATGTCATCTGTGGCTTTCTTCACTGTCACTTGCAATCCAGCAAACTCCTTCCTTCACGTTTCTAGATTAGACAGAGGGTTCTCAACTGCAGACATCCAATTCCCTGCTCAGGAAGCAGCGAGACCTTTCCTCTTCTCACAGATTTAAGATGATATCCAAGCATCATGAGACACAGTGCGTATGTCTCCTAGGCCTATCCCATGAGAGCAGGACATTTACCACACATGAGAAGAAGACTTAATGCAGTGGCAAAGCAAAATACTCAGTGTCAAAGCCATGTCTAGATGATCATTAAAGACAGATCAAAATTACCCAATACAGGAGGAAAATCTATCGTTTGTAGAAGATTATGTTCTCTGATTATTAGTTTCAAAATTAGTTTTTCCTTTGGATTTCCTCTGAACTTAAACTTAGTTTGGAATGCCTTTGGTTTTGAATATTTCTGAAATCGTATTACTTCTCCTAAGTAAGTTGCTAGTCTGTTCTATTTACGTGAAATTCGAATAATATTGTGAAGTATCTGCCATCAGTTTTACTGTGTGCCAGGCTGAGTTCCCTGATGAATTTCAAATTTCAGATATGAAACAGTAAAGGTTAAAAAAAAAACATGTTACAAAGGGTACTTCATGCAGTAGCATAAACTTCTGTTTTCTCAAAACTTGTATCAGTTCATCTCACCAGGACCAGCAGGGGAAGCACACTCTGCCTAGGCACTGGCAAAGGGACACAGTGAGAGTGTAGGGTCTCTTGCTGGGGCCATTCAAAATTTGACTGTACAAGCCCCTGAGCAATATGACAGGGCTTTAAAAATGGCCCTGCTTGAAGTACGCGGGTGATCTGGAGACCTCTAAGGTGCTTTCCAACAAAAGCTTTTCTATAATTGTATGAAATCACCTGCAATAGATTAACCCTGGTCATTATTCCTATCACAGGAAATAACTGTGACACCTGGGTAACAGGTGAGCTTACTGCGACACCAGGGAGAGCCTTCCTGTACTTAAAGGCAACCTGTAGGAAAGCTGGGGAGGGAGTCTTTATCAGGGCCTGGAGTGACAGGACAAGGAGTAACCGCTTTAAACTGAAAAGTAGCACCCAGAAAGAACGGAGTCACGCAACAGGATTCATTTCCAAAACCACCTCATAGACACCTGGGCCAAAGAGCAGGGCCTTGAGCGGGTATATCACAATGGCGGAGTTCATTTCCTTCCCAGTAGCTGGCACGTGCCGTTTTTTGGGATTTCGGGGCTACAGTGAGCTGCTAAGAGGGATGTCTTAGCTCTTGCAGGGCAGTGCTTCCACTAAGGCCAGGACTTTTCTGCATCTTCTACTGCCCTGCAAGCGAGGATGCTTGGGGCACACAGGAAGCTGGGAGCGGACACAGCTGCAGGGATTCCATAAGACACAAGCAAATGCAGCCTTGGCTTGGTGACACTTTCTCTTGATTACTGCTCAACACAAATTACCTCGAGCAAGTCTACTGTGAGGACTAAAGGAAAGAGACGTATGGATGCTGCTAAGCTCTTCTAGCTTGTACCAGGTAGGAAAGATACCTCTGTAGCAGGCGTGAAGAGGATAGCACTAATTAATTAGATGAGAAGCGGAGGAAAGGCACTTAGAGGTAGTGAAAAGCAGTTAATGTGATGTTCCGGGGAAGCTTCAGTCTGCTTAAGGAGTAGCAAGAACAAGCCTAAAGTCATAGCCAAATACAAGAAAGAGAGGAGGACACGCAGCATGAGAAGCTCCCGAGAGAAAGGAGCTCTGTTTTGGGTAAAAATCAGTCCCTTTTTCTATCATGGAGACATCCAAGGGCGTAGGACACGTGCACTTCAGGGAACCAAGAGATGCTGTGCATTTCTCTCGTCCCCCTGACACAGCCACTAGGTGACGATGCTTCCAATTCTCTCTAAAGAAACCTTGCTTTCTCAGGCCCAGGTGTCCAGCTGCACACCAAGGACGTCCCTGGCTCCCAGGCACAGTTCCCAGGCCCAAGGCCGAGCTCCCCTCCGAACCCCCATTCCAGCAGACCTTGCTCCTGGCATTGTGGAGCAGCCATTTCATGTCAGCCTTTTCTCCTGGCAGTCAGCTTAGCGCCGTAACCTCTGCCATCGGGGCGCCCGAGAGCCGTGTGAGGTCAGCAGAGAGTCACTGTCAGCCTTTGACCTCACAAAGGTGGGCGGCCATAAGTGCCCGGAGCGTCCAGCTCGCATTGAGTACTGCTGGTGGCACTCGAGGCGTGGAGGTCTGCATGGTGCAATGGGAGACGCCGATGTCCTGCTGCTGGAACAAGAGGCGCTGATGTGCTGCTGGTGCAGGAGGAGACGTGAAGGTGCTGCTGCTTAGAGGTGCTGAGGGGCGGGCAGCCTCAGCGGGCAGCTGAATCAGAGGGCAGGGAAGCCAAGCAGCTTCCTTCTCTGGGGAAGGGGGCACAGAGAAAGTGATTGGAAATGGGGTACAAGCCCTCAGCCTCTAAAAGCAATCCCTCAGATGTTTAGGCATAGTAAAGTTAGGTATATCTATTTGACTCTAGACCCCAACATGTTTGTTAGTGTTCTGGTTTGTCCACTGCTTTCTTGTGGGGGATTTGAGTTGGCCATTACTCTTTAGGTGAATGCTGACTTCATATCTATGGTGCACTTTATTCTTAAAATGGGAAGTTTCTACCAATTTCCCGTCCAAACTTGCTCATAAGCCAACTGCAGTCATCATTTCAGATGTGTCTCCCAACTTACACATTTCCTATTTCTCCTTGATATTTACTCAAGAAATTCATTTACGTAGAGACAACATATTCTTCTCTCAACTGGCATCTGGCTGGGCAGAATGATGTCCTTTCATTCCCTTCCAGGCAATAGGCAACTTGTTCCTTCTGTCTTGTGAACTCTTCCTCCTAAGTTCAATGTGAATACAAGTGGCAGAACTGTGCCTCATGTCTCAAATGAGTGTCAGGGCTGCCTTGTCCAGTGTATTCATACTGGAGGGAAAAAAAAATGAATAGCCATACACACTATATAACCACTAAACTTTTTCAGTCCTCCTTGTGCTAACAGTGCATGAACGTGAGGTTTTGTTGTCATTTTTGTTTGTTTGCTTGCTTTAAACTCCTGACTGCCATATAGCAAACATGACAAAAAAACACCCTTTTTTGAGAATCTCTGAGAATGGCTCTGCTTTGTATTATCACCTGTCACTTCACCTGAACCATTTCAATCACAAGCGATATCCTTCTGTCAGGCTTGGTAGTACTTCCCAACCTTATGTCCCCTGCAAATCTCAAAGCTCATGTGTAATTTTTAATCTTCAGCCACCATGTCCATACCGAACATATCTAACTTTGAAGTCAGCTCTGCCCTGAATAGGAGGTTGGGTTTTCAGAGGTCCCTTCCAGCCTACATTTCTCCATGAGTCTTTGCCTCCTTAGCAGCTGCAGTTTCAGAACTGTCTCTGAGAATTACCATAGGTAACGACTCCTTTGCTGGTAAGTCCCTCTTCAGTGTGAACAGTTGTAAATTCCCTTTATTCACTTGCAGCCCCAAAGCCCAAATCCGTAGATAATGTATCAGAAGCTCACAGAAAGTGAAATAGATGTAATTCATCCCCTGTGTAGGGAAGAACTGGTCCTAGAAAGGAAAGCTATTAAATTATCTGGAAACAATTTAGCTCTGATAAATTATTTTGTAAATTACACATTACCCCCTCCTTCCCTGGTCTTAGCTGTTCTTGCTCCAAAACTTTGCATGGTGTTGATGTCAAACTAACAGGCCCACACTTGTCTGGATGACTCTTTACCCTCTTCTGGACAGAGGTGTATTTGTTACTCTCCCATTCTGGGGACTATCCCTGGTTTGCACAATTGTTATGCATTTTTCCTACTTGACTTGTTGTTCTGTGTGCCAATGCTGTTAATAGGCTAGGTAGATATCAGCTTTTCATTTTTCACTTGAATCGCTATAGATTGTTATTTCACCTCAGATGATGTTGCGCCTAGTGCCCTACCCTCCTTTTCAATGGGAGTCCTGTCACTGCCCTTAATATCACATTGTTGTTGCTGTTAGATGCAGGAAATAAGATTTGCAGCATTTGAGACATCAGTAACTTTTGATCTATTTTTGCCTCAAGCGTGCAACTGTCCTAATTTGTTCTCTTTGTTCCCCCTGGTTTCTGTGGCTTAAGTACCACTTACTATTATTGTTTAATTTCCTATGTGAAGGAGGTTTTTGGTCATTCTTACTTTATTTCTGCAGTTTTTAACCTCTGAAACATGCCTTTTCTCATCGCTTTTTTCCTCTTTGAATTTTGAATTTTAACTATGCCTTCTCTGCACTCAAGTCCCAGAGCTGCTTAGTCAGACTCAATTATTCATTTCCTTAGATTTCAAAGTTTGCATTTCTAAGCCTCAAAACCTTCATTCTAAACCTGGTTTTGTCTGTCGTGAAATGTAAAATGAGAAAAGTCAGCTCATGATCACACTTTATTCAAATTTTACTACATTTAAACCCATACAGGAGCCAAGTCTAAAATGGTCTTATATTTTTTCACTTTTGGGAAGAAATCCATCACATAGTATACCTCTATGAACATAAGTGGTAATTATCTTTCAATCTTTTGCTGGGAAGTTAAAGTCTCCCATAATTCCCATTATTGTTTACGTGTCTGATAACTGTACAGAGAGAATTCACTATTAGACTGGAGCTAAGAGCAAAGAGCAGGCTAGCAAGGCTGTCTATCTTTAGCAGTGATTTGCACAAAACCACTCTTTTGCTGACCCATAACATTTAATTTCTCCATCCTCTGCTTCTTGCTAACACAAAGCACCATCTTATTCCATCCATTTGCCTTGGTTTCCAGCCTTCCTGAGATTTATCAGTACTTGTATGACATTCATGCCTTTGTTTCACCCTTCCTGTGTTGACACTTGTCATAACAGTTTTAGATCCTGAACATGGTCATCTCAAAGTTTGCCTGACAGTTAGGTCTTCCTCACATTGTCATAGAGTATCAGGTCTCTACCACTTGAAATAGATTGGATTGGATTAGATTATTGGCACCGTCTCTTGTGCTGGTAGTCCATTATCTTCACAGTCCGTACAACTGGCCATCAGTGAACATGAAGTGGCCTTATCCTGCCCATTTACCTTTCTGGAAATCAGCCACTCTCTCTGCCTAGAACAGGGAATGGATTTTCCTCACCTTTCTTCAAAAGCTCTGAAGTTTTCTGTGATCTTTCCAATTGTACGGTATGATAAGCTTTTGCTGCCACTGAAGGGTAGAAGTCATTATGAATAGTGCCAACAAAACAGAAACATAACAATGAAAACGATATTTTAATTCAGAATAGGTATTTGAAAAGTTCACCTTTTCTAGCACAAATGGGGAAAAGAAAAAAAGGAAGGGAAAAAAAAAAAAAAAAAAGCAGTCCTAAAACATCAAAACTGTGGCCAAAGAATTAGAAGAAACACTATTTTTCCAAAGCTGCAATGTTTTCCATTCATCTGGCTGGGCCAGCAGAGCACTGGAGACCTGGATGCACTGTACTCATGGCTGGTTCCCCTAAATGACCTGCAGGGAGATCTTCTTATCTCTATCCCTCTGTTTCTCCTTTCAATCTCTGTTTTGTCTGTTTGTATCACTAGCTCTCAATTCGCCACTGATATATGCACGTGCAGCACCCAGCACAACCTTGTTTCAGGCTCCAGCGGGACCTTTAGGCATTACCATCCTATAAACAAATAACAATGATAGTGAGTGTAATTACAATCGTCAAACTATTCCAGCTCCACATCATTAGCCATGCCCTGAGCTAAATAACATTTTAATCAGTTTGATATGTCATCTGTGGCTTTCTTCACTGTCACTTGCAATCCAGCAAACTCCTTCCTTCACGTTTCTAGATTAGACAGAGGGTTCTCAACTGCAGACATCCAATTCCCTGCTCAGGAAGCAGCGAGACCTTTCCTCTTCTCACAGATTTAAGATGATAGCCAAGCATCATGAGACACAGTGCGTATGTCTCCTAGGCCCATCCCATGAGAGCAGGACATTTACCACACATGAGAAGAAGACTTAATGCAGTGGCAAAGCAAAATACTCGGTGTCAAAGCCACGTCTAGATGATCATTAAAGACAGATCAAAATTACCCAATACAGGAGGAAAATCTATCGTTTGTAGAAGATTATGTTCTCTGATTATTAGTTTCAAAATTAGTTTTTCCTTTGGATTTCCTCTGAACTTAAACTTAGTTTGGAATGCCTTTGGTTTTGAATATTTCTGAAATCGTATTACTTCTCCTAAGTAAGTTGCTAGTCTGTTCTATTTACGTGAAATTCGAATAATATTGTGAAGTATCTGCCATCAGTTTTACTGTGTGCCAGGCTGAGTTCCCTGATGAATTTCAAATTTCAGATATGAAACAGTAAAGGTTAAAAAAAAAACATGTTACAAAGGGTACTTCATGCAGTAGCATAAACTTCTGTTTTCTCAAAACTTGTATCAGTTCATCTCACCAGGACCAGCAGGGGAAGCACACTCTGCCTAGGCACTGGCAAAGGGACACAGTGAGAGTGTAGGGTCTCTTGCTGGGGCCATTCAAAATTTGACTGTACAAGCCCCTGAGCAATATGACAGGGCTTTAAAAATGGCCCTGCTTGAAGTACGCGGGTGATCTGGAGACCTCTAAGGTGCTTTCCAACAAAAGCTTTTCTGTAATTGTATGAAATCACCTGCAATAGATTAACCCTGGTCATTATTCCTATCACAGGAAATAACTGTGACACCTGGGTAACAGGTGAGCTTACTGCGACACCAGGGAGAGCCTTCCTGTACTTAAAGGCAACCTGTAGGAAAGCTGGGGAGGGAGTCTTTATCAGGGCCTGGAGTGACAGGACAAGGAGTAACCGCTTTAAACTGAAAAGTAGCACCCAGAAAGAACGGAGTCACGCAACAGGATTCATTTCCAAAACCACCTCATAGACACCTGGGCCAAAGAGCAGGGCCTTGAGCGGGTATATCACAATGACAGAGTTCATTTCCTTCCCAGTAGCTGGCACGTGCCGTTTTTTGGGATTTCGGGGCTACAGTGAGCTGCTAAGAGGGATGTCTTAGCTCTTGCAGGGCAGTGCTTCCACTAAGGCCAGGACTTTTCTGCATCTTCTACTGCCCTGCAAGCGAGGATGCTTGGGGCACACAGGAAGCTGGGAGGGGACACAGCTGCAGGGATTCCATAAGACACAAGCAAATGCAGCCTTGGCTTGGTGACACTTTCTCTTGATTACTGCTCAACACAAATTACCTCGAGCAAGTCTACTGTGAGGACTAAAGGAAAGAGACGTATGGATGCTGCTAAGCTCTTCTAGCTTGTACCAGGTAGGAAAGATACCTCTGTAGCAGGCGTGAAGAGGATAGCACTAATTAATTAGATGAGAAGCGGAGGAAAGGCACTTAGAGGTAGTGAAAAGCAGTTAATGTGATGTTCCGGGGAAGCTTCAGTCTGCTTAAGGAGTAGCAAGAACAAGCCTAAAGTCATAGCCAAATACAAGAAAGAGAGGAGGACACGCAGCATGAGAAGCTCCCGAGAGAAAGGAGCTCTGTTTTGGGTAAAAATCAGTCCCTTTTTCTATCATGGAGACATCCAAGGGCGTAGGACACGTGCACTTCAGGGAACCAAGAGATGCTGTGCATTTCTCTCGTCCCCCTGACACAGCCACTAGGTGACGATGCTTCCAATTCTCTCTAAAGAAACCTTGCTTTCTCAGGCCCAGGTGTCCAGCTGCACACCAAGGACGTCCCTGGCTCCCAGGCACAGTTCCCAGGCCCAAGGCCGAGCTCCCCTCCGAACCCCCATTCCAGCAGACCTTGCTCCTGGCATTGTGGAGCAGCCATTTCATGTCAGCCTTTTCTCCTGGCAGTCAGCTTAGCGCCGTAACCTCTGCCATCGGGGCGCCCGAGAGCCGTGTGAGGTCAGCAGAGAGTCACTGTCAGCCTTTGACCTCACAAAGGTGGGTGGCCGTAAGTGCCCAGAGCGTCCAGCTCGCATTGAGTACTGCTGGTGGCACTCGAGGCGTGGAGGTCTGCATGGTGCAATGGGAGACGCCGATGTCCTGCTGCTGGAACAAGAGGCGCTGATGTGCTGCTGGTGCAGGAGGAGACGTGAAGGTGCTGCTGCTTAGAGGTGCTGAGGAGCGGGCAGCCTCCGTGCCGGTGGCTGAGCATGCTACTCTTAATTATTGCTCTAACCTTCCGATCTTTTTACTAAGGTGGGTAGAGAGAAATGCCCATATCTGTTTATTTCCTGGTAAGAAATGTAAGAGCCTTGTATCTGCATATTCACCAGATTCATCCCAGCGCCCTTGGTACTGGCGATCTGTGTTGATCTGTAATAAAGAGCAATCGGTAGCACACCAAGTCTCCGTGACCTTGCATCTAACAGAATCGTCCAAATCCCTGTTGTGATCTCTCTCTAGCTGTGGGCTGGCTAAGCTGTCTGTTGGATGGTGAAAATGGGAAATGATTGGGATGGGAAATGATGAGTGGGCCGAGAAATCATTGCTGGGATGGGAAGACTTCCTTGGGGTGGAAAGCCATTGGGCTAGGAACTCAAAGAGATGGGAAATCTTCCCTGGGTTTGAAATCATTGGGAAGCAAAAGCGTTGGGATGGGAAATCACTCCGGGGATGGGGAAGTATTGGGATGGGAAGTCTTTAATGGGGTGGGTAACATTCACTGGGGAAGGAAGTACTTGGAAAAGTAATCAGAGGAATGGGAATTCTTTGGGATGAGATCTCTTTGGATTAAGAAAGGCTTCGTGTCGATGGGAAATATCTCGTATGGGAATCTGTTATCATGTGAAATTGTAAGGATGGGAAATGACCGTTAGGATGCAAAGCTGGTACTGGGACGGGAAATGCTTGGGACGGGGAAGTGTTGGTGTGAAACCGTCCTGGGCATGGCAAATGATGCGTGGGAGGGAAAGCCCGATGGGGATGGAAAAGTCTTGCGATGGGAAGCCTGCTTGGGTCCAAAAGCTGCAGTCCTCACCAAGATGGCGGCGAGGGGCTGGTCAGCCGTTGGGACGGAACGGCCGTTGCCCGCGTTCCCCAACCGACCGCCCCACTCTCCAGCCACCATGGCAGGTACAGCAGCCGGCTCCCGCTCCTCCCGGGGCTGCGGCCCTGCTGGCGAGCCCAGCGCCCCGGATCTCACCCCAGCGCCCTTTTTCCCACAGAGGGTTTCCCCAGACGGCTTCCGCGGCTTCCGCAGACGCAAAACTCCCCCTTCGTCGTCCCAGCCGTGCCGCCAACGGTGGCTGCCTGGCTGCTGCCCTCCCTCCCCGGAGCGATGGCGCTGCCCTTGCAGCCCCCCCAGGTACCCACCCTCCCCTACGCGCTGCCCCAGGCCACCGTCTGGCACGTGGTGCCGGGGGTCCAGGGGCAGGTGCTGCAGCTCCCCGCCGGGGTGCAGCTGGCACCTGGGGGGCACCTCCCACCCGAGGGGCACCACCTGCAGCTTGGGCAGCTCCCCGCCGTGGGGCAGCTCCCTGCTGTGGGGCAGCTCCCCCACACCGCTCCTCCCTGGGCCCCCGTCTACCAGTGGGGACAGCCCGTGGGGACGGGGACGGTGCTGCCCCAGGATCCCCTCTGGCTGGGGCCCGGGGCCGTGCTCCATGGGGAGCTCCTGCACCCCGCAGGCACCTGCCTGCTGCAGGCCCCTGCCCACCCCGGCCCCCCACCACTCCTCGTCCCGGGGCCTCCGCTGCGGGGGCAGGCGCTCCCCGCGCCCCGCACCCTGACCAGCAGCCGGGGGCAGCTGCCGGAGCCCTGCGACCACGCCGTGGGGCTCAGCGAGGACCAGGGGCCCCCGCTGCCCGGCCCCACTCCCCCCGAGCCTGCCCAGGCTCCAACGACCGCCAGCACCCAGACGGTGACGCCCGACGGTGAGTTTGGGGCTGGCACAGCCGGCCGCTGGGCGCCCCACACCCAGGAGCCATGGGAAAGCTGGCATCGCCCATCCTGGGGGATTTGCTTGCTTTTTCCTCAGCGGCGACAGTTGCAGAGGTGCCTGAGGAGCCCCTGGAGCTGCTTGAGCTGGGCCCCGATGCCTTCGCCGAGGCCTTTCCCCACCTGGCAGGGGACAGCCAGCAGCTGCAGCACCTGCAGGACCAGCTCCCGGCCGACCTGGACATCTCCGGCTTGGAGGAGCTGCTCAGCTGGCTCGATGCCGTGGAGCCCCAGGACGCCTTCCCCGGTGTCCCCAGCAGTCCTGTGCTCAGCCGCTTCCTGTCTGAGCTGCCCGACCTCTGCGAGGACATCGAGGAGCCGAGCACACAGGGACTGGCAGCCACCAGAGCGCTGGGTGAGGTACCCTCAACCCCTGGGGTGCACCCCGAGAAGGTGCAGGGTGGGCGGGCGGTGCAGCCCCCTGCTGTGCCGGCAGCGAGCTCCCCCCTCAAGCCTGCAGCCAGTCCCCAGCTCAGTGCCCTCAGGAGACCCCTGCCCAACCCTCCCTTCACTCTCCCCAAAAGGCCCCCCCACCCTGAATTCCTCACTGCCCTTAGCAGACCCCTGCCCAACCCTCCCTCGCGTCCCCTCAAGAGACCCCCCGACCCTCAATTCCTTAATTCCCTTAGGAGACCCCTGCCCAAGCCTCGCCTGAGTCCCCTCAAGAGCCCCCCCGACCCTGAATTTATTAGTGCCCTTAGGAGACCCCTGCCCAATCCCCCTCTGGGTCCCCTCAAGAGCCCCCCCGGCCCTGAATTTATTAGTGCCCTTAGGAGGCCCCTGCCCAATCCCCCTCTGAGTCCCCTCAAGAGCCCCCCGCCTGCCCCTGCGCCCACCGGCACCAAGTGGGGGGCCAAGCGCCCCGCGCCCACCAGCACCCCCAGCACAGCGCAGAGCTCCCAGCACAGGAGGCCGGCGACGGAGAAAACCCCCGGCAAGGAGAAGACGACGCTGCTGGGCCAGGGTGGCCAAGGCCCCAAGACGCTGTGCCAGGGGAAGACGGGTGGCCACAGCGCGGTGGCTGGCAGCAGCGGCCAAGCGGGCGGCGGCAGGCAGCAGCCGGCGAGCGACAGCACCAGGGCGCCCAGCAAGAGGGCCCGAAGCCCGGGGGCTGCTGGGGGGCAAGGAGCAGCGGCACCGCCTCCCCGGAGAGCGCTGCTGCTGCTGGAGCCCCCCCCCATTAAGCCCCGTGCCCGTGCCCGTGCCGTGCGGGCCCAGGACAGGCTCCGTCCCCAAGCCATCGGGGACAAGACGCTGCAGCGCCAGCACCCGGGGACAAAGACCCCCAGCGAGACTTTGCAGCCGCTGGGGGCCAGGGCGAAGGCGCTGGGGCCAGTGCGCCAGCCGCCCTGTGTGCAGCCGCAGCCCACCTCCAGCGGCCCCAGCAGCATGCCCAGGGCCCCGCCGACGGTGCCAGGCTCCAGCGCTGTGCCCGCTGCCCCCCGGCCCCCAGCTGGAGACAAGGCCCAGGCGGTGCCGGCACCACCAGGCAGCACGGCGCGAGCGTGGAGAGCTCCCCTGCAGCAGGCGCCCAGAGCGCCGTGCCTGCCAGCCGCGGGGGGCCAAGCGCAGCGGGAGCCTCTGCCCACGCAGCCGCGCACGCTGCAGCGTCCGGCGCAGCCCCGCGTGGACTACGTGCCCTGCGTGGGGCCCTGGGCAGGCGGCGACGCGGCGCCCACGCCGCTGGAGGAGCAGGAGGCGTCGGTGCCCATCACGCCGCAGCAGCGTCCCGAGCGGGAGCGCCTGAAGAAGCTGGCCCAGGAGGAGCGGCAGCGGGCGGCCCACCAGATGAAGATCGGCCCCGTGCAATTCTTCGTGCAGCGGCAGAAGGACCACGCCATAGCCAAGTATTACGGCTACCCGTGACCCTGCGCTCCTCGACGGCCCCCGCAGCACCCGGGCCCGCTCAGCATGCAGGCACAGAGACCTCTGCAGGCGCCTGCTCCAGCTTCAGCCACGCTCCTCAGCCCTTGCCCCTCTCGCTTGCCCTCTCCCTTCTCCAGTGCTGCAGCTAGGCAGTGTTTGCCACTGTCAGGGATGGGCAACTGGGGCAATGGGAAATGCGCGCGTCACGAATGAACGTTGCAATGGGAAGCTGTTGGGATGTTGGCAATAGCTGGGGTGGGAAAGGTTGGGCGTGGGAACTGCTTGTTGGGACACCAAATGGCTGAGATCCCAAACTTCTTTCTTCTTTCGGGTCATTTCTCTTCTTTAGTGCCTTCCTTATTAAATTCCTCTAGTGTAGGTGTTCACTCAGCAAGGCCTCTGCCTGCAGCTGTTCTGGCACTGGGATGCCGAGGGGATTTCATGCAGCCCGCTCCCGCTGCCCATGCTCAGTCCGTGCATGGATGTGGGCATGGCCAGCACGGACGGGAGAAAATGGGTGGACGGCTGGGTGGATGGGAGGGTGATGGGAGTTGGGAATTCAGCCTTGGGATCAGACACGGGAGGTTGTTGGGATAGGAAATGACCAGTGGGATGGGAAGTCACGATGGGGATAGGAATTCATTAGAATAGGACAAATTGGTTTCATTTTTATTTATTATTTTATTAATTTTAATATTTATTTTATTTATTATATTTATTAATTTTATTTATTAAATTTACTTTATTGACTGTGTTGTACAGGATGGCATTTTTTTAGGTTCTCTTCCTTTTCTACCCTATTAAACTCTCTTTATCACAACGCACTGCTTTGTACTTCATTTTTCCTTCCGAGTCGTTCTGGATTCACTCAGGATGGGGGGGACATTAGTGAACGCCTGTGTGCTTCAGATCCAAGCTCACCTTTGCCCTCAACTCAAGATACATATTTGCATCTGTTGTCATGATACAAAATTAACAGCAACAAAATAAAAGTTAACTACTTCCGAGCACCAGCTGTACGTTTGCTGGGTCTGCTCTATGCATTTTGAAGACCATTCAATACTATTCAGCACCTTCAGGAGGAAATGTGTGGTTCTAGGGAAATGCATCTTGATCTGATGCAAACCTGCGACGCACCCTGCAGCCCCTCCAACCCCTGTGATTTTACCTGCAGCCCCTGCAACCCCTGTGATTTTACCTGCAGCCCCTCCAAGCCCTGTGATTTTACCAGCAGCCACTCCAACCCTGTGACAGGCCCTACAGCTGGCTCCGGGGACTACCCCGTTGCCGTATCAGTCGCCAATACACACACAAGATGAAGGAATGGATGCAGAAGTCATCTCGTTTAGGCAGGGAAGAAAGTCCTCCGAAGAAGGGGAAGGAGCAATAGGAAGGCGAGGCAGGCGACCCCAATGTAGGGCCATCCCAGGGAAGAGGAGGCTGTTATAAAATAGAAAAGAGAGAAAAGCAGCAGTAAGCAGGTGATCCCCATCCCTGGGCGAGCTGCGAGACATGGGACAAGATTTCAGCTGTCATGCAGGCGAGCACATTGTCACCTGGCTGCTGCGATGCTGGGATAACAGCTCTGGGAGCCTGGAATCGGAGGGCAGGGAAGCCAAGCAGCTGGGATCCTTCTCTGGGGAAGGGGGCACTGAGAAAGCGATCGGAAACGGGGCACAAGCCTCTGGAGGCGGCGCCTGTCAGGCGTGAAGGAAAGGGATCCCTTCCAGGAAGATGCTGTGGGGTTGCTGAGGGTCGAAGAACAGCAGGTGTTGCCTGCACCCACCGTGCTGCAGCAGCGGCAAGGGAGAGACGTGGTGGTTTTCCTCAGCTGGGCAGCTGAGCTCCACCTCAACCGCTCTCTCCCTGCCCCTCCTCAAAGGGAAAGGGGAGAAAATAGGATGGAAAGGGCTCAAGGGCTGAGAGAAGGACAGGGAGATCACTCCACAATGATCGTCACGGGCAAAAGAGGCTCAGCAGAGCCTGTTCCAGTCCAGCCCGGGCCTGCTCCTGCGGGGGCTCTCCACAGGCCGCGGCCTCCTCCAGGCCACATCCACCTGCTCCACCGGGGGCTCCTCCACGGGCTGCAGCGTGGAGATCTGCTCCGTGTGGGACCCGTGGGCTGCAGGGGGACAGCCTGCTCCACCAGGGGCCTCTCCCCAGGCCGCAGGGGAACTGCTGCTGTGAGCCTGGAGCACCTCCTGCCTCCTGCTGCACTCACCTTGGGGGCTGCAGAGAGGTTTCTCACTCCTCCCTGACCCAGACGCTGCTGTGCAGCAGGTTTCTTTCCCTTTCTTAGATGGGCTCTCACACAGGCGCAAACATCATCCGTTTTGTCTCACTTCTGGGCAGCAGCGGGTCCCTCTGGAGCCTCCTGGAACCGGCCCTTATCTAACATGGGGCAGCTGCTGCATTCTCCTCACAGAGGACACCCCTGCAGCCCCCCGCTACCAGAACCTGTCCTCGTAAACCCAACACAAGACACCGACCGAGCCTCCCTGATTCCCAGCAGGTGGGTCAGGCTGGGAACCCAGGCCAGTGCCCGGCAGACCCTCCTGGGCCTTGAAAAGCAAGCTTTATGGGGATGTAGCACCCAGAAAGAACGGAGTCACACAACAGGATTCATTTCCAAAACCACCTCATAGACACCTGGGCCAAAGTGCAGGGCCTTGAGCGGGTATATCACAATGGCAGAGTTCATTTCCTTCCCAGTAGCTGGCACATGCCGTTTTTTGGGATTTCGGGGCTACAGTGAGCTGCTAAGAGGGATGTCTTAGCTCTTGCAGGGCAGTGCTTCCACTAAGGCCAGGACTTTTCTGCATCTTCTACTGCCCTGCAAGCGAGGATGCTTGGGGCACACAGGAAGCTGGGAGGGGACACAGCTGCAGGGATTCCATAAGACACAAGCAAATGCAGCCTTGGCTTGGTGACACTTTCTCTTGATTACTGCTCAACACAAATTACCTCGAGCAAGTCTACTGTGAGGACTAAAGGAAAGAGACGTATGGATGCTGCTAAGCTCTTCTAGCTTGTACCAGGTAGGAAAGATACCTCTGTAGCAGGCGTGAAGAGGATAGCACTAATTAATTAGATGAGAAGCGGAGGAAAGGCACTTAGAGGTAGTGAAAAGCAGTTAATGTGATGTTCCGGGGAAGCTTCAGTCTGCTTAAGGAGTAGCAAGAACAAGCCTAAAGTCATAGCCAAATACAAGAAAGAGAGGAGGACACGCAGCATGAGAAGCTCCCGAGAGAAAGGAGCTCTGTTTTGGGTAAAAATCAGTCCCTTTTTCTATCATGGAGACATCCAAGGGCGTAGGACACGTGCGCTTCAGGGAACCAAGAGATGCTGTGCATTTCTCTCGTCCCCCTGACACAGCCACTAGGTGACGATGCTTCCAATTCTCTCTAAAGAAACCTTGCTTTCTCAGGCCCAGGTGTCCAGCTGCACACCAAGGACGTCCCTGGCTCCCAGGCACAGTTCCCAGGCCCAAGGCCGAGCTCCCCTCCGAACCCCCATTCCAGCAGACCTTGCTCCTGGCATTGTGGAGCAGCCATTTCATGTCAGCCTTTTCTCCTGGCAGTCAGCTTAGCGCCGTAACCTCTGCCATCGGGGCGCCCGAGAGCCGTGTGAGGTCAGCAGAGAGTCACTGTCAGCCTTTGACCTCACAAAGGTGGGTGGCCATAAGTGCCCTGAGCGTCCAGCTCGCATTGAGTACTGCTGGTGGCACTCGAGGCGTGGAGGTCTGCATGGTGCAATGGGAGACGCCGATGTCCTGCTGCTGGAACAAGAGGCGCTGATGTGCTGCTGGTGCAGGAGGAGACGTGAAGGTGCTGCTGCTTAGAGGTGCTGAGGAGCGGGCAGCCTCCGTGCCGGTGGCTGAGCATGCTACTCTTAATTAGTGCTCTACCCTTCCTATCTTTTTACTAAGGTGGGTAGAGAGAAATGCCCATATCTGTTTATTTCCTGGTAAGAAATGTAAGAGCCTTGTATCTGCATATTCACCAGATTCATCCCAGCGCCCTTGGTACTGGCGATCTGTGTTGATCTGTAATAAAGAGCAATCGGTAGCACACCAAGTCTCCGTGACCTTGCATCTAACAGAATCGTCCAAATCCCTGTTGTGATCTCTCTCTAGCTGTGGGCTGGCTAAGCTGTCTGTTGGATGGTGAAAATGGGAAATGATTGGGATGGGAAATGATGAGTGGGCCGAGAAATCATTGCTGGGATGGGAAGACTTCCTTGGGGTGGAAAGCCATTGGGCTAGGAACTCAAAGAGATGGGAAATCTTCCCTGGGTTTGAAATCATTGGGAAGCAAAAGCGTTGGGATGGGAAATCACTCCGGGGATGGGGAAGTATTGGGATGGGAAGTCTTTAATGGGGTGGGTAACATTCACTGGGGAAGGAAGTACTTGGAAAAGTAATCAGAGGAATGGGAATTCTTTGGGATGAGATCTCTTTGGATTAAGAAAGGCTTCGTGTCGATGGGAAATATCTCGTATGGGAATCTGTTATCATGTGAAATTGTAAGGATGGGAAATGACCGTTAGGATGCAAAGCTGGTACTGGGACGGGAAATGCTTGGGACGGGGAAGTGTTGGTGTGAAACCGTCCTGGGCATGGCAAATGATGCGTGGGAGGGAAAGCCCGATGGGGATGGAAAAGTCTTGCGATGGGAAGCCTGCTTGGGTCCAAAAGCTGCAGTCCTCACCAAGATGGCGGCGAGGGGCTGGTCAGCCGTTGGGACGGAACGGCCGTTGCCCGCGTTCCCCAACCGACCGCCCCACTCTCCAGCCACCATGGCAGGTACAGCAGCCGGCTCCCGCTCCTCCCGGGGCTGCGGCCCTGCTGGCGAGCCCAGCGCCCCGGATCTCACCCCAGCGCCCTTTTTCGCACAGAGGGTTTCCCCAGACGGCTTCCGCGGCTTCCGCAGACGCAAAACTCCCCCTTCGTCGTCCCAGCCGTGCCGCCAACGGTGGCTGCCTGGCTGCTGCCCTCCCTCCCCGGAGCGATGGCGCTGCCCTTGCAGCCCCCCCAGGTACCCACCCTCCCCTACGCGCTGCCCCAGGCCACCGTCTGGCACGTGGTGCCGGGGGTCCAGGGGCAGGTGCTGCAGCTCCCCGCCGGGGTGCAGCTGGCACCTGGGGGGCACCTCCCACCCGAGGGGCACCACCTGCAGCTTGGGCAGCTCCCCGCCGTGGGGCAGCTCCCTGCTGTGGGGCAGCTCCCCCACACCGCTCCTCCCTGGGCCCCCGTCTACCAGTGGGGACAGCCCGTGGGGACGGGGACGGTGCTGCCCCAGGATCCCCTCTGGCTGGGGCCCGGGGCCGTGCTCCATGGGGAGCTCCTGCACCCCGCAGGCACCTGCCTGCTGCAGGCCCCTGCCCACCCCGGCCCCCCACCACTCCTCGTCCCGGGGCCTCCGCTGCGGGGGCAGGCGCTCCCCGCGCCCCGCACCCTGACCAGCAGCCGGGGGCAGCTGCCGGAGCCCTGCGACCACGCCGTGGGGCTCAGCGAGGACCAGGGGCCCCCGCTGCCCGGCCCCACTCCCCCCGAGCCTGCCCAGGCTCCAACGACCGCCAGCACCCAGACGGTGACGCCCAACGGTGAGTTTGGGGCTGGCACAGCCGGCCGCTGGGCGCCCCACACCCAGGAGCCATGGGAAAGCTGGCATCGCCCATCCTGGGGGATTTGCTTGCTTTTTCCTCAGCGGCGACAGTTGCAGAGGTGCCTGAGGAGCCCCTGGAGCTGCTTGAGCTGGGCCCCGATGCCTTCGCCGAGGCCTTTCCCCACCTGGCAGGGGACAGCCAGCAGCTGCAGCACCTGCAGGACCAGCTCCCGGCCGACCTGGACATCTCCGGCTTGGAGGAGCTGCTCAGCTGGCTCGATGCCGTGGAGCCCCAGGACGCCTTCCCCGGTGTCCCCAGCAGTCCTGTGCTCAGCCGCTTCCTGTCTGAGCTGCCCGACCTCTGCGAGGACATCGAGGAGCCGAGCACACAGGGACTGGCAGCCACCAGAGCGCTGGGTGAGGTACCCTCAACCCCTGGGGTGCACCCCGAGAAGGTGCAGGGTGGGCGGGCGGTGCAGCCCCCTGCTGTGCCGGCAGCGAGCTCCCCCCTCAAGCCTGCAGCCAGTCCCCAGCTCAGTGCCCTCAGGAGACCCCTGCCCAACCCTCCCTTCACTCTCCCCAAAAGGCCCCCCCACCCTGAATTCCTCACTGCCCTTAGCAGACCCCTGCCCAACCCTCCCTCGCGTCCCCTCAAGAGACCCCCCGACCCTCAATTCCTTAATTCCCTTAGGAGACCCCTGCCCAAGCCTCGCCTGAGTCCCCTCAAGAGCCCCCCCGACCCTGAATTTATTAGTGCCCTTAGGAGACCCCTGCCCAATCCCCCTCTGGGTCCCCTCAAGAGCCCCCCGCCTGCCCCTGCGCCCACCGGCACCAAGTGGGGGGCCAAGCGCCCCGCGCCCACCAGCACCCCCAGCACAGCGCAGAGCTCCCAGCACAGGAGGCCGGCGACAGAGAAAACCCCCGGCAAGGAGAAGACGACGCTGCTGGGCCAGGGTGGCCAAGGCCCCAAGACGCTGTGCCAGGGGAAGACGGGTGGCCACAGCGCGGTGGCTGGCAGCAGCGGCCAAGCGGGCGGCGGCAGGCAGCAGCCGGCGAGCGACAGCACCAGGGCGCCCAGCAAGAGGGCCCGAAGCCCGGGGGCTGCTGGGGGGCAAGGAGCAGCGGCACCGCCTCCCCGGAGAGCGCTGCTGCTGCTGGAGCCCCCCCCCATTAAGCCCCGTGCCCGTGCCCGTGCCGTGCGGGCCCAGGACAGGCTCCGTCCCCAAGCCATCGGGGACAAGACGCTGCAGCGCCAGCACCCGGGGACAAAGACCCCCAGCGAGACTTTGCAGCCGCTGGGGGCCAGGGCGAAGGCGCTGGGGCCAGTGCGCCAGCCGCCCTGTGTGCAGCCACAGCCCACCTCCAGCGGCCCCAGCAGCATGCCCAGGGCCCCGCCGACGGTGCCAGGCTCCAGCGCTGTGCCCGCTGCCCCCCGGCCCCCAGCTGGAGACAAGGCCCAGGCGGTGCCGGCACCACCAGGCAGCACGGCGCGAGCGTGGAGAGCTCCCCTGCAGCAGGCGCCCAGAGCGCCGTGCCTGCCAGCCGCGGGGGGCCAAGCGCAGCGGGAGCCTCTGCCCACGCAGCCGCGCACGCTGCAGCGTCCGGCGCAGCCCCGCGTGGACTACGTGCCCTGCGTGGGGCCCTGGGCAGGCGGCGACGCGGCGCCCACGCCGCTGGAGGAGCAGGAGGCGTCAGTGCCCATCACGCCGCAGCAGCGTCCCGAGCGGGAGCGCCTGAAGAAGCTGGCCCAGGAGGAGCGGCAGCGGGCGGCCCACCAGATGAAGATCGGCCCCGTGCAATTCTTCGTGCAGCGGCAGAAGGACCACGCCATAGCCAAGTATTACGGCTACCCGTGACCCTGCGCTCCTCGACGGCCCCCGCAGCACCCGGGCCCGCTCAGCATGCAGGCACAGAGACCTCTGCAGGCGCCTGCTCCAGCTTCAGCCACGCTCCTCAGCCCTTGCCCCTCTCGCTTGCCCTCTCCCTTCTCCAGTGCTGCAGCTAGGCAGTGTTTGCCACTGTCAGGGATGGGCAACTGGGGCAATGGGAAATGCGCGCGTCACGAATGAACGTTGCAATGGGAAGCTGTTGGGATGTTGGCAATAGCTGGGGTGGGAAAGGTTGGGCGTGGGAACTGCTTGTTGGGACACCAAATGGCTGAGATCCCAAACTTCTTTCTTCTTTCGGGTCATTTCTCTTCTTTAGTGCCTTCCTTATTAAATTCCTCTAGTGTAGGTGTTCACTCAGCAAGGCCTCTGCCTGCAGCTGTTCTGGCACTGGGATGCCGAGGGGATTTCATGCAGCCCGCTCCCGCTGCCCATGCTCAGTCCGTGCATGGATGTGGGCATGGCCAGCACGGACGGGAGAAAATGGGTGGACGGCTGGGTGGATGGGAGGGTGATGGGAGTTGGGAATTCAGCCTTGGGATCAGACACGGGAGGTTGTTGGGATAGGAAATGACCAGTGGGATGGGAAGTCACGATGGGGATAGGAATTCATTAGAATAGGACAAATTGGTTTCATTTTTATTTATTATTTTATTAATTTTAATATTTATTTTATTTATTATATTTATTAATTTTATTTATTAAATTTACTTTATTGACTGTGTTGTACAGGATGGCATTTTTTTAGGTTCTCTTCCTTTTCTACCCTATTAAACTCTCTTTATCACAACGCACTGCTTTGTACTTCATTTTTCCTTCCGAGTCGTTCTGGATTCACTCAGGATGGGGGGGACATTAGTGAACGCCTGTGTGCTTCAGATCCAAGCTCACCTTTGCCCTCAACTCAAGATACATATTTGCATCTGTTGTCATGATACAAAATTAACAGCAACAAAATAAATGTTAACTACTTCCGAGCACCAGCTGTACGTTTGCTGGGTCTGCTCTATGCATTTTGAAGACCATTCAATACTATTCAGCACCTTCAGGAGGAAATGTGTGGTTCTAGGGAAATGCATCTTGATCTGATGCAAACCTGCGACGCACCCTGCAGCCCCTCCAACCCCTGTGATTTTACCTGCAGCCCCTGCAACCCCTGTGATTTTACCTGCAGCCCCTCCAAGCCCTGTGATTTTACCAGCAGCCACTCCAACCCTGTGACAGGCCCTACAGCTGGCTCCGGGGACTACCCCGTTGCCGTATCAGTCGCCAATACACACACAAGATGAAGGAATGGATGCAGAAGTCATCTCGTTTAGGCAGGGAAGAAAGTCCTCCGAAGAAGGGGAAGGAGCAACAGGACGGCGAGGCAGGCGACCCCAATGTAGGGCCATCCCAGGGAAGAGGAGGCTGTTATAAAATAGAAAAGAGAGAAAAGCAGCAGTAAGCAGGTGATCCCCATCCCTGGGCGAGCTGCGAGACATGGGACAAGATTTCAGCTGTCATGCAGGCGAGCACATTGTCACCTGGCTGCTGCGATGCTGGGATAACAGCTCCGGGAGCCTGGAATTGGAGGGCAGGGAAGCCAAGCAGCTGGGATCCTTCTCTGGGGAAGGGGGCACTGAGAAAGCGATCGGAAACGGGGCACAAGCCTCTGGAGGCGGCGCCTGTCAGGCGTGAAGGAAAGGGATCCCTTCCAGGAAGATGCTGTGGGGTTGCTGAGGGTCGAAGAACAGCAGGTGTTGCCTGCACCCACCGTGCTGCAGCAGCGGCAAGGGAGAGACGTGGTGGTTTTCCTCAGCTGGGCAGCTGAGCTCCACCTCAACCGCTCTCTCCCTGCCCCTCCTCAAAGGGAAAGGGGAGAAAATAGGATGGAAAGGGCTCAAGGGCTGAGAGAAGGACAGGGAGATCACTCCACAATGATCGTCACGGGCAAAAGAGGCTCAGCAGAGCCTGTTCCAGTCCAGCCCGGGCCTGCTCCTGCGGGGGCTCTCCACAGGCCGCGGCCTCCTCCAGGCCACATCCACCTGCTCCACCGGGGGCTCCTCCACGGGCTGCAGTGTGGAGATCTGCTCCGTGTGGGACCCGTGGGCTGCAGGGGGACAGCCTGCTCCACCAGGGGCCTCTCCCCAGGCCGCAGGGGAACTGCTGCTGTGAGCCTGGAGCACCTCCTGCCTCCTGCTGCACTCACCTTGGGGGCTGCAGAGAGGTTTCTCACTCCTCCCTGACCCAGACGCTGCTGTGCAGCAGGTTTCTTTCCCTTTCTTAGATGGGCTCTCACACAGGCGCAAACATCATCCGTTTTGTCTCACTTCTGGGCAGCAGCGGGTCCCTCTGGAGCCTCCTGGAACCGGCCCTTATCTAACATGGGGCAGCTGCTGCATTCTCCTCACAGAGGACACCCCTGCAGCCCCCCGCTACCAGAACCTGTCCTCGTAAACCCAACACAAGACACCGACCGAGCCTCCCTGATTCCCAGCAGGTGGGTCAGGCTGGGAACCCAGGCCAGTGCCCGGCAGACCCTCCTGGGCCTTGAAAAGCAAGCTTTATGGGGATGTAGCACCCAGAAAGAACGGAGTCACACAACAGGATTCATTTCCAAAACCACCTCATAGACACCTGGGCCAAAGAGCAGGGCCTTGAGCGGGTATATCACAATGACAGAGTTCATTTCCTTCCCAGTAGCTGGCACATGCCATTTTTTGGGATTTCGGGGCTACAGTGAGCTGCTAAGAGGGATGTCTTAGCTCTTGCAGGGCAGTGCTTCCACTAAGGCCAGGACTTTTCTGCATCTTCTACTGCCCTGCAAGCGAGGATGCTTGGGGCACACAGGAAGCTGGGAGGGGACACAGCTGCAGGGATTCCATAAGACACAAGCAAATGCAGCCTTGGCTTGGTGACACTTTCTCTTGATTACTGCTCAACACAAATTACCTCGAGCAAGTCTACTGTGAGGACTAAAGGAAAGAGACGTATGGATGCTGCTAAGCTCTTCTAGCTTGTACCAGGTAGGAAAGATACCTCTGTAGCAGGCGTGAAGAGGATAGCACTAATTAATTAGATGAGAAGCGGAGGAAAGGCACTTAGAGGTAGTGAAAAGCAGTTAATGTGATGTTCCGGGGAAGCTTCAGTCTGCTTAAGGAGTAGCAAGAACAAGCCTAAAGTCATAGCCAAATACAAGAAAGAGAGGAGGACACGCAGCATGAGAAGCTCCCGAGAGAAAGGAGCTCTGTTTTGGGTAAAAATCAGTCCCTTTTTCTATCATGGAGACATCCAAGGGCGTAGGACACGTGCACTTCAGGGAACCAAGAGATGCTGTGCATTTCTCTCGTCCCCCTGACACAGCCACTAGGTGACGATGCTTCCAATTCTCTCTAAAGAAACCTTGCTTTCTCAGGCCCAGGTGTCCAGCTGCACACCAAGGACGTCCCTGGCTCCCAGGCACAGTTCCCAGGCCCAAGGCCGAGCTCCCCTCCGAACCCCCATTCCAGCAGACCTTGCTCCTGGCATTGTGGAGCAGCCATTTCATGTCAGCCTTTTCTCCTGGCAGTCAGCTTAGCGCCGTAACCTCTGCCATCGGGGCGCCCGAGAGCCGTGTGAGGTCAGCAGAGAGTCACTGTCAGCCTTTGACCTCACAAAGGTGGGTGGCCATAAGTGCCCTGAGCGTCCAGCTCGCATTGAGTACTGCTGGTGGCACTCGAGGCGTGGAGGTCTGCATGGTGCAATGGGAGACGCCGATGTCCTGCTGCTGGAACAAGAGGCGCTGATGTGCTGCTGGTGCAGGAGGAGACGTGAAGGTGCTGCTGCTTAGAGGTGCTGAGGGGCGGGCAGCCTCAGCGGGCAGCTGAATCAGAGGGCAGGGAAGCCAAGCAGCTTCCTTCTCTGGGGAAGGGGGCACAGAGAAAGTGATTGGAAATGGGGTACAAGCCCTCAGCCTCTAAAAGCAATCCCTCAGATGTTTAGGCATAGTAAAGTTAGGTATATCTATTTGACTCTAGACCCCAACACGTTTGTTAGTGTTCTGGTTTGTCCACTGCTTTCCTGTGGGGGATTTGAGTTGGCCATTACTGTTTAGGTGAATGCTGACTTCATATCTATGGTGCACTTTATTCTTAAAATGGGAAGTTTCTACCAATTTCCCGTCCAAACTTGCTCATAAGCCAACTGCAGTCATCATTTCAGATGTGTCTCCCAACTTACACATTTCCTATTTCTCCTTGATATTTACTCAAGAAATTCATTTACGTAGAGACAACATATTCTTCTCTCAACTGGCATCTGGCTGGGCAGAATGATGTCCTTTCATTCCCTTCCAGGCAATAGGCAACTTGTTCCTTCTGTCTTGTGAACTCTTCCTCCTAAGTTCAATGTGAATACAAGTGGCAGAACTGTGCCTCATGTCTCAAATGAGTGTCAGGGCTGCCTTGTCCAGTGTATTCATACTGGAGGGAAAAAAAAATGAATAGCCATACACACTATATAACCACTAAACTTTTTCAGTCCTCCTTGTGCTAACAGTGCATGAACGTGAGGTTTTGTTGTCATTTTTGTTTGTTTGTTTGTTTGCTTGCTTTAAACTCCTGACTGCCATATAGCAAACATGACCAAAAAACACCCTTTTTTGAGAAGCTCTGAGAATGGCTCTGCTTTGTATTATCACCTGTCACTTCACCTGAACCATTTCAATCACAAGCGATATCCTTCTGTCAGGCTTGGTAGTACTTCCCAACCTTATGTCCCCTGCAAATCTCAAAGCTCATGTGTAATTTTTAATCTTCAGCCACCATGTCCATACCGAACATATCTAACTTTGAAGTCAGCTCTGCCCTGAATAGGAGGTTGGGTTTTCAGAGGTCCCTTCCAGCCTACATTTCTCCATGAGTCTTTGCCTCCTTAGCAGCTGCAGTTTCAGAACTGTCTCTGAGAATTACCATAGGTAACGACTCCTTTGCTGCTAAGTCCCTCTTCAGTGTGAACAATTGTAAATTCCCTTTATTCACTTGCAGCCCCAAAGCCCAAATCCGTAGATAATGTATCAGAAGCTCACAGAAAGTGAAATAGATGTAATTCATCCCCTGTGTAGGGAAGAACTGGTCCTAGAAAGGAAAGCTATTAAATTATCTGGAAACAATTTAGCTCTGATAAATTATTTTGTAAATTACACATTACCCCCTCCTTCCCTGGTCTTAGCTGTTCTTGCTCCAAAACTTTGCATGGTGTTGATGTCAAACTAACAGGCCCACACTTGTCTGGATGACTCTTTACCCTCTTCTGGACAGAGGTGTATTTGTTACTCTCCCATTCTGGGGACTATCCCTGATTTGCACAATTGTTATGCATTTTTCCTACTTGACTTGTTGTTCTGTGTGCCAATGCTGTTAATAGGCTAGGTAGATATCAGCTTTTCATTTTTCACTTGAATCGCTATAGATTGTTATTTCACCTCAGATGATGTTGCGCCTAGTGCCCTACCCTCCTTTTCAATGGGAGTCCTGTCACTGCCCTTAATATCACATTGTTGTTGCTGTTAGATGCAGGAAATAAGATTTGCAGCATTTGAGACATCAGTAACTTTTGATCTATTTTTGCCTCAAGCGTGCAACTGTCCTAATTTGTTCTCTTTGTTCCCCCTGGTTTCTGTGGCTTAAGTACCACTTACTATTATTGTTTAATTTCCTATGTGAAGGAGGTTTTTGGTCATTCTTACTTTATTTCTGCAGTTTTTAACCTCTGAAACATGCCTTTTCTCATCGCTTTTTTCCTCTTTGAATTTTGAATTTTAACTATGCCTTCTCTGCACTCAAGTCCCAGAGCTGCTTAGTCAGACTCAATTATTCATTTCCTTAGATTTCAAAGTTTGCATTTCTAAGCCTCAAAACCTTCATTCTAAACCTGGTTTTGTCTGTCGTGAAATGTAAAATGAGAAAAGTCAGCTCATGATCACACTTTATTCAAATTTTACTACATTTAAACCCATACAGGAGCCAAGTCTAAAATGGTCTTATATTTTTTCACTTTTGGGAAGAAATCCATCACATAGTATACCTCTATGAACATAAGTGGTAATTATCTTTCAATCTTTTGCTGGGAAGTTAAAGTCTCCCATAATTCCCATTATTGTTTACGTGTCTGATAACTGTACAGAGATAATTCACTATTAGACTGGAGCTAAGAGCAAAGAGCAGGCTAGCAAGGCTGTCTATCTTTAGCAGTGATTTGCACAAAACCACTCTTTTGCTGACCCATAACATTTAATTTCTCCATCCTCTGCTTCTTGCTAACACAAAGCACCATCTTATTCCATCCATTTGCCTTGGTTTCCAGCCTTCCTGAGATTTATCAGTACTTGTATGACATTCATGCCTTTGTTTCACCCTTCCTGTGTTGACACTTGTCATAACAGTTTTAGATCCTGAACATGATCATCTCAAAGTTTGCCTGACAGTTAGGTCTTCCTCACATTGTCATAGAGTATCAGGTCTCTACCACTTGAAATAGATTGGATTGGATTAGATTATTGGCACCGTCTCTTGTGCTGGTAGTCCATTATCTTCACAGTCCGTACAACTGGCCATCAGTGAACATGAAGTGGCCTTATCCTGCCCATTTACCTTTCTGGAAATCAGCCACTCTCTCTGCCTAGAACAGGGAATGGATTTTCCTCACCTTTCTTCAAAAGCTCTGAAGTTTTCTGTGATCTTTCCAATTGTACGGTATGATAAGCTTTTGCTGCCACTGAAGGGTAGAAGTCATTATGAATAGTGCCAACAAAACAGAAACATAACAATGAAAACGATATTTTAATTCAGAATAGGTATTTGAAAAGTTCACCTTTTCTAGCACAAATGGGGAAAAGAAAAAAAGGAAGGAAAAAAAAAAAAGAAAAGCAGTCCTTAAACATCAAAAGTGTGGCCAAAGAATTAGAAGAAACACTATTTTTCCAAAGCTGCAATGTTTTCCATTCATCTGGCTGGGCCAGCAGAGCACTGGAGACCTGGATGCACTGTACTCATGGCTGGTTCCCCTAAATGACCTGCAGGGAGATCTTCTTCTCTCTATCCCTCTGTTTCTCCTTTCAATCTCTGTTTTGTCTGTTTGTATCACTAGCTCTCAAATCGCCACTGATATATGCACGTGCAGCACCCAGCACAACCTTGTTTCAGGCTCCAGCGGGACCTTTAGGCATTACCATCCTGTAAACAAATAACAATGATAGTGAGTGTAATTACAATCGTCAAACTATTCCAGCTCCACATCATTAGCCATGCCCTGAGCTAAATAACATTTTAATCAGTTTGATATGTCATCTGTGGCTTTCTTCACTGTCACTTGCAATCCAGCAAACTCCTTCCTTCACGTTTCTAGATTAGACAGACGGTTCTCAACTGCAGACATCCAATTCCCTGTTCAGGAAGCAGCGAGACCTTTCCTCTTCTCACAGATTTAAGATGATAGCCAAGCATCATGAGACACAGTGCGTATGTCTCCTAGGCCCATCCCATGAGAGCAGGACATTTACCACACATGAGAAGAAGACTTAATGCAGTGGCAAAGCAAAATACTCAGTGTCAAAGCCATGTCTAGATGATCATTAAAGACAGATCAAAATTACCCAATACAGGAGGAAAATCTATCGTTTGTAGAAGATTATGTTCTCTGATTATTAGTTTCAAAATTAGTTTTTCCTTTGGATTTCCTCTGAACTTAAACTTAGTTTGGAATGCCTTTGGTTTTGAATATTTCTGAAATCGTATTACTTCTCCTAAGTAAGTTGCTAGTCTGTTCTGTTTACGTGAAATTCGAATAATATTGTGAAGTATCTGCCATCAGTTTTACTGTGTGCCAGGCTGAGTTCCCTGATGAATTTCAAATTTCAGATATGAAACAGTAAAGGTTAAAAAAAAAAATGTTACAAAGGGTACTTCATGCAGTAGCATAAACTTCTGTTTTCTCAAAACTTGTATCAGTTCATCTCACCAGGACCAGCAGGGGAAGCACACTCTGCCTAGGCACTGGCAAAGGGACACAGTGAGAGTGTAGGGTCTCTTGCTGGGGCCATTCAAAATTTGACTGTACAAGCCCCTGAGCAATATGACAGGGCTTTAAAAATGGCCCTGCTTGAAGTACGCGGGTGATCTGGAGACCTCTAAGGTGCTTTCCAACAAAAGCTTTTCTATAATTGTATGAAATTACCTGCAATAGTTTAACCCTGGTCATTATTCCTATCACAGGAAATAACTGTGACACCTGGGTAACAGGTGAGCTTACTGCGACACCAGGGAGAGCCTTCCTGTACTTAAAGGCAACCTGTAGGAAAGCTGGGGAGGGAGTCTTTATCAGGGCCTGCAGTGACAGGACAAGGAGTAACCGCTTTAAACTGAAAAGTAGCACCCAGAAAGAACGGAGTTACGCAACAGGATTCATTTCCAAAACCACCTCATAGACACCTGGGCCAAAGAGCAGGGCCTTGAGCGGGTATATCACAATGACGGAGTTCATTTCCTTCCCAGTAGCTGGCACGTGCCGTTTTTTGGGATTTCGGGGCTACAGTGAGCTGCTAAGAGGGATGTCTTAGCTCTTGCAGGGCAGTGCTTCCACTAAGGCCAGGACTTTTCTGCATCTTCTACTGCCCTGCAAGCGAGGATGCTTGGGGCACACAGGAAGCTGGGAGGGGACACAGCTGCAGGGATTCCATAAGACACAAGCAAATGCAGCCTTGGCTTGGTGACACTTTCTCTTGATTACTGCTCAACACAAATTACCTCGAGCAAGTCTACTGTGAGGACTAAAGGAAAGAGACGTATGGATGCTGCTAAGCTCTTCTAGCTTGTACCAGGTAGGAAAGATACCTCTGTAGCAGGCGTGAAGAGGATAGCACTAATTAATTAGATGAGAAGCGGAGGAAAGGCACTTAGAGGTAGTGAAAAGCAGTTAATGTCATGTTCCAGGGAAGCTTCAGTCTGCTTAAGGAGTAGCAAGAACAAGCCTAAAGTCATAGCCAAATACAAGAAAGAGAGGAGGACACGCAGCATGAGAAGCTCCCGAGAGAAAGGAGCTCTGTTTTGGGTAAAAATCAGTCCCTTTTTCTATCATGGAGACATCCAAGGGCGTAGGACACGTGCACTTCAGGGAACCAAGAGATGCTGTGCATTTCTCTCGTCCCCCTGACACAGCCACTAGGTGACGATGCTTCCAATTCTCTCTAAAGAAACCTTGCTTTCTCAGGCCCAGGTGTCCAGCTGCACACCAAGGACGTCCCTGGCTCCCAGGCACAGTTCCCAGGCCCAAGGCCGAGCTCCGCTCCGAACCCCCATTCCAGCAGACCTTGCTCCTGGCATTGTGGAGCAGCCATTTCATGTCAGCCTTTTCTCCTGGCAGTCAGCTTAGCGCCGTAACCTCTGCCATCGGGGCGCCCGAGAGCCGTGTGAGGTCAGCAGAGAGTCACTGTCAGCCTTTGACCTCACAAAGGTGGGTGGCCATAAGTGCCCTGAGCGTCCAGCTCGCATTGAGTACTGCTGGTGGCACTCGAGGCGTGGAGGTCTGCATGGTGCAATGGGAGACGCCGATGTCCTGCTGCTGGAACAAGAGGCGCTGATGTGCTGCTGGTGCAGGAGGAGACGTGAAGGTGCTGCTGCTTAGAGGTGCTGAGGGGCGGGCAGCCTCAGCGGGCAGCTGAATCAGAGGGCAGGGAAGCCAAGCAGCTTCCTTCTCTGGGGAAGGGGGCACAGAGAAAGTGATTGGAAATGGGGTACAAGCCCTCAGCCTCTAAAAGCAATCCCTCAGATGTTTAGGCATAGTAAAGTTAGGTATATCTATTTGACTCTAGACCCCAACATGTTTGTTAGTGTTCTGGTTTGTCCACTGCTTTCTTGTGGGGGATTTGAGTTGGCCATTACTCTTTAGGTGAATGCTGACTTCATATCTATGGTGCACTTTATTCTTAAAATGGGAAGTTTCTACCAATTTCCCGTCCAAACTTGCTCATAAGCCAACTGCAGTCATCATTTCAGATGTGTCTCCCAACTTACACATTTCCTATTTCTCCTTGATATTTACTCAAGAAATTCATTTACGTAGAGACAACATATTCTTCTCTCAACTGGCATCTGGCCGGGCAGAATGATGTCCTTTCATTCCCTTCCAGGCAATAGGCAACTTGTTCCTTCTGTCTTGTGAACTCTTCCTCCTAAGTTCAATGTGAATACAAGTGGCAGAACTGTGCCTCATGTCTCAAATGAGTGTCAGGGCTGCCTTGTCCAGTGTATTCATACTGGAGGGAAAAAAAATGAATAGCCATACACACTATATAACCACTAAACTTTTTCAGTCCTCCTTGTGCTAACAGTGCATGAACGTGAGGTTTTGTTGTCATTTTTGTTTGTTTGTTTGTTTGCTTGCTTTAAACTCCTGACTGCCATATAGCAAACATGACAAAAAAACACCCTTTTTTGAGAATCTCTGAGAATGGCTCTGCTTTGTATTATTCACAGATTCACAGATTCACAGATTCACAGATTTTTCTAGGTTGGAAGAGACCTCAAGATCATCGAGTCCAACCTCCGACCTAACACTAAGTACTCCACTAAACCATATCCCCAAGCTCTACATCTAAACGTCTTTTAAAGACCTCCAGGGATGGTGACTCCACCACCTCCCTGGGCAGCCCGTTCCAATGCTTAATAACCCTTTCGGTAAAGAAGTACTTCCTAACATCCAACCTAAAACTCCCCTGTCGCAACTTTAGCCCATTCCCCCTCGTCCTGTCACCAGGCACGTGGGAGAATAGACCAACCCCCACCTCTCTACAGCCTCCTTTCAGGTAACTGTAGAGAGCGATGAGGTCGCCCCTGAGCCTCCTCTTCTCCAGGCTGAACAAGCCCAGCTCCCTCAGCCGCTCCTCGTAAGACTTGTTTTCCAGACCCCTCACCAGCTTGGTCGCCCTTCTCTGGACTCGCTCGAGCACGTCCATGTCCTTCCTGTAGCGAGGGGCCCAAAACTGAACACAGTACTCGAGGTGCGGCCTCACCAGAGCCGAGTACAGGGGCACAATCACTTCCCTCGACCTGCTGGCCACACTGCTTCTTATACAGGCCAGGATGCCGTTGGCCTTCTTGGCCACCTGGGCACACTGCTGGCTCATATTCAGCCGACTATCCACCAATACTCCCAGGTCCTTCTCGGCCAGGCAGCTTTCCAGCCACTCATCTCCCAGCCTGTAGCTCTGCTTGGGGTTGTTGCAGCCCAGGTGCAGGACCCGGCACTTATGTGACTTATCACCTGTCACTTCACCTGAACCATTTCAATCACAAGCGATATCCTTCTGTCAGGCTTGGTAGTACTTCCCAACCTTATGTCCCCTGCAAATCTCAAAGCTCATGTGTAATTTTTAATCTTCAGCCACCATGTCCATACCGAACATATCTAACTTTGAAGTCAGCTCTGCCCTGAATAGGAGGTTGGGTTTTCAGAGGTCCCTTCCAGCCTACATTTCTCCATGAGTCTTTGCCTCCTTAGCAGCTGCAGTTTCAGAACTGTCTCTGAGAATTACCATAGGTAACGACTCCTTTGCTGCTAAGTCCCTCTTCAGTGTGAACAATTGTAAATTCCCTTTATTCACTTGCAGCCCCAAAGCCCAAATCCGTAGATAATGTATCAGAAGCTCACAGAAAGTGAAATAGATGTAATTCATCCCCTGTGTAGGGAAGAACTGGTCCTAGAAAGGAAAGCTATTAAATTATCTGGAAACAATTTAGCTCTGATAAATTATTTTGTAAATTACACATTACCCCCTCCTTCCCTGGTCTTAGCTGTTCTTGCTCCAAAACTTTGCATGGTGTTGATGTCAAACTAACAGGCCCACACTTGTCTGGATGACTCTTTACCCTCTTCTGGACAGAGGTGTATTTGTTACTCTCCCATTCTGGGGACTATCCCTGATTTGCACAATTGTTATGCATTTTTCCTACTTGACTTGTTGTTCTGTGTGCCAATGCTGTTAATAGGCTAGGTAGATATCAGCTTTTCATTTTTCACTTGAATCGCTATAGATTGTTATTTCACCTCAGATGATGTTGCGCCTAGTGCCCTACCCTCCTTTTCAATGGGAGTCCTGTCACTGCCCTTAATATCACATTGTTGTTGCTGTTAGATGCAGGAAATAAGATTTGCAGCATTTGAGACATCAGTAACTTTTGATCTATTTTTGCCTCAAGTGTGCAACTGTCCTAATTTGTTCTCTTTGTTCCCCCTGGTTTCTGTGGCTTAAGTACCACTTACTATTATTGTTTAATTTCCTATGTGAAGGAAGTTTTCGGTCATTCTTACTTTATTTCTGCAGTTTTTAACCTCTGAAACATGCCTTTTCTCATCGCTTTTTTCCTCTTTGAATTTTGAATTTTAACTATGCCTTCTCTGCACTCAAGTCCCAGAGCTGCTTAGTCAGACTCAATTATTCATTTCCTTAGATTTCAAAGTTTGCATTTCTAAGCCTCAAAACCTTCATTCTAAACCTGGTTTTGTCTGTCGTGAAATGTAAAATGAGAAAAGTCAGCTCATGATCACACTTTATTCAAATTTTACTACATTTAAACCCATACAGGAGCCAAGTCTAAAATGGTCTTATATTTTTTCACTTTTGGGAAGAAATCCATCACATAGTACACCTCTATGAACATAAGTGGTAATTATCTTTCAATCTTTTGCTGGGAAGTTAAAGTCTCCCATAATTCCCATTATTGTTTACGTGTCTGATAACTGTACAGAGAGAATTCACTATTAGACTGGAGCTAAGAGCAAAGAGCAGGCTAGCAAGGCTGTCTATCTTTAGCAGTGATTTGCACAAAACCACTCTTTTGCTGACCCATAACATTTAATTTCTCCATCCTCTGCTTCTTGCTAACACAAAGCACCATCTTATTCCATCCATTTGCCTTGGTTTCCAGCCTTCCTGAGATTTATCAGTACTTGTATGACATTCATGCCTTTGTTTCACCCTTCCTGTGTTGACACTTGTCATAACAGTTTTAGATCCTGAACATGATCATCTCAAAGTTTGCCTGACAGTTAGGTCTTCCTCACATTGTCATAGAGTATCAGGTCTCTACCACTTGAAATAGATTGGATTGGATTAGATTATTGGCACCGTCTCTTGTGCTGGTAGTCCATTATCTTCACAGTCCGTACAACTGGCCATCAGTGAACATGAAGTGGCCTTATCCTGCCCATTTACCTTTCTGGAAATCAGCCACTCTCTCTGCCTAGAACAGGGAATGGATTTTCCTCACCTTTCTTCAAAAGCTCTGAAGTTTTCTGTGATCTTTCCAATTGTACGGTATGATAAGCTTTTGCTGCCACTGAAGGGTAGAAGTCATTATGAATAGTGCCAACAAAACAGAAACATAACAATGAAAACGATATTTTAATTCAGAATAGGTATTTGAAAAGTTCACCTTTACTAGCACAAATGGGGAAAAGAAAAAAAGGAAGGAAAAAAAAAAAAAAAGCAGTCCTAAAACATCAAAACTGTGGCCAAAGAATTAGAAGAAACACTATTTTTCCAAAGCTGCAATGTTTTCCATTCATCTGGCTGGGCCAGCAGAGCACTGGAGACCTGGATGCACTGTACTCATGGCTGGTTCCCCTAAATGACCTGCAGGGAGATCTTCTTCTCTCTATCCCTCTGTTTCTCCTTTCAATCTCTGTTTTGTCTGTTTGTATCACTAGCTCTCAAATCGCCACTGATATATGCACGTGCAGCACCCAGCACAACCTTGTTTCAGGCTCCAGCGGGACCTTTAGGCATTACCATCCTGTAAACAAATAACAATGATAGTGAGTGTAATTACAATCGTCAAACTATTCCAGCTCCACATCATTAGCCATGCCCTGAGCTAAATAACATTTTAATCAGTTTGATATGTCATCTGTGGCTTTCTTCACTGTCACTTGCAATCCAGCAAACTCCTTCCTTCACGTTTCTAGATTAGACAGAGGGTTCTCAACTGCAGACATCCAATTCCCTGTTCAGGAAGCAGCGAGACCTTTCCTCTTCTCACAGATTTAAGATGATAGCCAAGCATCATGAGACACAGTGCGTATGTCTCCTAGGCCCATCCCATGAGAGCAGGACATTTACCACACATGAGAAGAAGACTTAATGCAGTGGCAAAGCAAAATACTCGGTGTCAAAGCCATGTCTAGATGATCATTAAAGATAGATCAAAATTACCCAATACAGGAGGAAAATCTATCGTTTGTAGTAGATTATGTTCTCTGATTATTAGTTTCAAAATTAGTTTTTCCTTTGGATTTCCTCTGAACTTAAACTTAGTTTGGAATGCCTTTGGTTTTGAATATTTCTGAAATCGTATTACTTCTCCTAAGTAAGTTGCTAGTCTGTTCTATTTACGTGAAATTCGAATAATATTGTGAAGTATCTGCCATCAGTTTTACTGTGTGCCAGGCTGAGTTCCCTGATGAATTTCAAATTTCAGATATGAAACAGTAAAGGTTAAAAAAAAAAATGTTACAAAGGGTACTTCATGCAGTAGCATAAACTTCTGTTTTCTCAAAACTTGTATCAGTTCATCTCACCAGGACCAGCAGGGGAAGCACACTCTGCCTAGGCACTGGCAAAGGCACACAGTGAGAGTGTAGGGTCTCTTGCTGGGGCCATTCAAAATTTGACTGTACAAGCACCTGAGCAATATGACAGGGCTTTAAAAATGGCCCTGCTTGAAGTACGCGGGTGATCTGGAGACCTCTAAGGTGCTTTCCAACAAAAGCTTTTCTATAATTGTATGAAATCACCTGCAATAGATTAACCCTGGTCATTATTCCTATCACAGGAAATAACTGTGACACCTGGGTAACAGGTGAGCTTACTGCGACACCAGGGAGAGCCTTCCTGTACTTAAAGGCAACCTGTAGGAAAGCTGGGGAGGGAGTCTTTATCAGGGCCTGGAGTGACAGGACAAGGAGTAACCGCTTTAAACTGAAAAGTAGCACCCAGAAAGAACGGAGTCACGCAACAGGATTCATTTCCAAAACCACCTCATAGACACCTGGGCCAAAGAGCAGGGCCTTGAGCGGGTATATCACAATGACGGAGTTCATTTCCTTCCCAGTAGCTGGCACGTGCCGTTTTTTGGGATTTCGGGGCTACAGTGAGCTGCTAAGAGGGATGTCTTAGCTCTTGCAGGGCAGTGCTTCCACTAAGGCCAGGACTTTTCTGCATCTTCTACGGCCCTGCAAGCGAGGATGCTTGGGGCACACAGGAAGCTGGGAGGGGACACAGCTGCAGGGATTCCATAAGACACAAGCAAATGCAGCCTTGGCTTGGTGACACTTTCTCTTGATTACTGCTCAACACAAATTACCTCGAGCAAGTCTACTGTGAGGACTAAAGGAAAGAGATGTATGGATGCTGCTAAGCTCTTCTAGCTTGTACCAGGTAGGAAAGATACCTCTGTAGCAGGCGTGAAGAGGATAGCACTAATTAATTAGATGAGAAGCGGAGGAAAGGCACTTAGAGGTAGTGAAAAGCAGTTAATGTGATGTTCCGGGGAAGCTTCAGTCTGCTTAAGGAGTAGCAAGAACAAGCCTAAAGTCATAGCCAAATACAAGAAAGAGAGGAGGACACGCAGCATGAGAAGCTCCCGAGAGAAAGGAGCTCTGTTTTGGGTAAAAATCAGTCCCTTTTTCTATCATGGAGACATCCAAGGGCGTGGGACACGTGCACTTCAGGGAACCAAGAGATGCTGTGCATTTCTCTCGTCCCCCTGACACAGCCACTAGGTGACGATGCTTCCAATTCTCTCTAAAGAAACCTTGCTTTCTCAGGCCCAGGTGTCCAGCTGCACACCAAGGACGTCCCTGGCTCCCAGGCACAGTTCCCAGGCCCAAGGCCGAGCTCCGCTCCGAACCCCCATTCCAGCAGACCTTGCTCCTGGCATTGTGGAGCAGCCATTTCATGTCAGCCTTTTCTCCTGGCAGTCAGCTTAGCGCCGTAACCTCTGCCATCGGGGCGCCCGAGAGCCGTGTGAGGTCAGCAGAGAGTCACTGTCAGCCTTTGACCTCACAAAGGTGGGTGGCCATAAGTGCCCTGAGCGTCCAGCTCGCATTGAGTACTGCTGGTGGCACTCGAGGCGTGGAGGTCTGCATGGTGCAATGGGAGACGCCGATGTCCTGCTGCTGGAACAAGAGGCGCTGATGTGCTGCTGGTGCAGGAGGAGACGTGAAGGTGCTGCTGCTTAGAGGTGCTGAGGAGCGGGCAGCCTCAGCGGGCAGCTGAATCAGAGGGCAGGGAAGCCAAGCAGCTTCCTTCTCTGGGGAAGGGGGCACAGAGAAAGTGATTGGAAATGGGGTACAAGCCCTCAGCCTCTAAAAGCAATCCCTCAGATGTTTAGGCATAGTAAAGTTAGGTATATCTATTTGACTCTAGACCCCAACATGTTTGTTAGTGTTCTGGTTTGTCCACTGCTTTCTTGTGGGGGATTTGAGTTGGCCATTACTCTTTAGGTGAATGCTGACTTCATATCTATGGTGCACTTTATTCTTAAAATGGGAAGTTTCTACCAATTTCCCGTCCAAACTTGCTCATAAGCCAACTGCAGTCATCATTTCAGATGTGTCTCCCAACTTACACATTTCCTATTTCTCCTTGATATTTACTCAAGAAATTCATTTACGTAGAGACAACATATTCTTCTCTCAACTGGCATCTGGCTGGGCAGAATGATGTCCTTTCATTCCCTTCCAGGCAATAGGCAACTTGTTCCTTCTGTCTTGTGAACTCTTCCTCCTAAGTTCAATGTGAATACAAGTGGCAGAACTGTGCCTCATGTCTCAAATGAGTGTCAGGGCTGCCTTGTCCAGTGTATTCATACTGGAGGGAAAAAAAAATGAATAGCCATACACACTATATAACCACTAAACTTTTTCAGTCCTCCTTGTGCTAACAGTGCATGAACGTGAGGTTTTGTTGTCATTTTTGTTTGTTTGTTTGTTTGCTTGCTTTAAACTCCTGACTGCCATATAGCAAACATGACAAAAAAACACCCTTTTTTGAGAATCTCTGAGAATGGCTCTGCTTTGTATTATCACCTGTCACTTCACCTGAACCATTTCAATCACAAGCGATATCCTTCTGTCAGGCTTGGTAGTACTTCCCAACCTTATGTCCCCTGCAAATCTCAAAGCTCATGTGTAATTTTTAATCTTCAGCCACCATGTCCATACCGAACATATCTAACTTTGAAGTCAGCTCTGCCCTGAATAGGAGGTTGGGTTTTCAGAGGTCCCTTCCAGCCTACATTTCTCCATGAGTCTTTGCCTCCTTAGCAGCTGCAGTTTCAGAACTGTCTCTGAGAATTACCATAGGTAACGACTCCTTTGCTGGTAAGTCCCTCTTCAGTGTGAACAATTGTAAATTCCCTTTATTCACTTGCAGCCCCAAAGCCCAAATCCGTAGATAATGTATCAGAAGCTCACAGAAAGTGAAATAGATGTAATTCATCCCCTGTGTAGGGAAGAACTGGTCCTAGAAAGGAAAGCTATTAAATTATCTGGAAACAATTTAGCTCTGATAAATTATTTTGTAAATTACACATTACCCCCTCCTTCCCTGGTCTTAGCTGTTCTTGCTCCAAAACTTTGCATGGTGTTGATGTCAAACTAACAGGCCCACACTTGTCTGGATGACTCTTTACCCTCTTCTGGACAGAGGTGTATTTGTTACTCTCCCATTCTGGGGACTATCCCTGGTTTGCACAATTGTTATGCATTTTTCCTACTTGACTTGTTGTTCTGTGTGCCAATGCTGTTAATAGGCTAGGTAGATATCAGCTTTTCATTTTTCACTTGAATCGCTATAGATTGTTATTTCACCTCAGATGATGTTGCGCCTAGTGCCCTACCCTCCTTTTCAATGGGAGTCCTGTCACTGCCCTTAATATCACATTGTTGTTGCTGTTAGATGCAGGAAATAAGATTTGCAGCATTTGAGACATCAGTAACTTTTGATCTATTTTTGCCTCAAGCGTGCAACTGTCCTAATTTGTTCTCTTTGTTCCCCCTGGTTTCTGTGGCTTAAGTACCACTTACTATTATTGTTTAATTTCCTATGTGAAGGAGGTTTTTGGTCATTCTTACTTTATTTCTGCAGGTTTTAACCTCTGAAACATGCCTTTTCTCATCGCTTTTTTCCTCTTTGAATTTTGAATTTTAACTATGCCTTCTCTGCACTCAAGTCCCAGAGCTGCTTAGTCAGACTCAATTATTCATTTCCTTAGATTTCAAAGTTTGCATTTCTAAGCCTCAAAACCTTCATTCTAAACCTGGTTTTGTCTGTCGTGAAATGTAAAATGAGAAAAGTCAGCTCATGATCACACTTTATTCAAATTTTACTACATTTAAACCCATACAGGAGCCAAGTCTAAAATGGTCTTATATTTTTTCACTTTTGGGAAGAAATCCATCACATAGTATACCTCTATGAACATAAGTGGTAATTATCTTTCAATCTTTTGCTGGGAAGTTAAAGTCTCCCATAATTCCCATTATTGTTTACGTGTCTGATAACTGTACAGAGATAATTCACTATTAGACTGGAGCTAAGAGCAAAGAGCAGGCTAGCAAGGCTGTCTATCTTTAGCAGTGATTTGCACAAAAACACTCTTTTGCTGACCCATAACATTTAATTTCTCCATCCTCTGCTTCTTGCTAACACAAAGCACCATCTTATTCCATCCATTTGCCTTGGTTTCCAGCCTTCCTGAGATTTATCAGTACTTGTATGACATTCATGCCTTTGTTTCACCCTTCCTGTGTTGACACTTGTCATAACAGTTTTAGATCCTGAACATGATCATCTCAAAGTTTGCCTGACAGTTAGGTCTTCCTCACATTGTCATAGAGTATCAGGTCTCTACCACTTGAAATAGATTGGATTGGATTAGATTATTGGCACCGTCTCTTGTGCTGGTAGTCCATTATCTTCACAGTCCGTACAACTGGCCATCAGTGAACATGAAGTGGCCTTATCCTGCCCATTTACCTTTCTGGAAATCAGCCACTCTCTCTGCCTAGAACAGGGAATGGATTTTCCTCACCTTTCTTCAAAAGCTCTGAAGTTTTCTGTGATCTTTCCAATTGTACGGTATGATAAGCTTTTGCTGCCACTGAAGGGTAGAAGTCATTATGAATAGTGCCAACAAAACAGAAACATAACAATGAAAACGATATTTTAATTCAGAATAGGTATTTGAAAAGTTCACCTTTTCTAGCACAAATGGGGAAAAGAAAAAAAGGAAGGAAAAAAAAAAAAGAAAAGCAGTCCTTAAACATCAAAAGTGTGGCCAAAGAATTAGAAGAAACACTATTTTTCCAAAGCTGCAATGTTTTCCATTCATCTGGCTGGGCCAGCAGAGCACTGGAGACCTGGATGCACTGTACTCATGGCTGGTTCCCCTAAATGACCTGCAGGGAGATCTTCTTCTCTCTATCCCTCTGTTTCTCCTTTCAATCTCTGTTTTGTCTGTTTGTATCACTAGCTCTCAAATCGCCACTGATATATGCACGTGCAGCACCCAGCACAACCTTGTTTCAGGCTCCAGCGGGACCTTTAGGCATTACCATCCTGTAAACAAATAACAATGATAGTGAGTGTAATTACAATCGTCAAACTATTCCAGCTCCACATCATTAGCCATGCCCTGAGCTAAATAACATTTTAATCAGTTTGATATGTCATCTGTGGCTTTCTTCACTGTCACTTGCAATCCAGCAAACTCCTTCCTTCACGTTTCTAGATTAGACAGAGGGTTCTCAACTGCAGACATCCAATTCCCTGTTCAGGAAGCAGCGAGACCTTTCCTCTTCTCACAGATTTAAGATGATAGCCAAGCATCATGAGACACAGTGCATATGTCTCCTAGGCCCATCCCATGAGAGCAGGACATTTACCACACATGAGAAGAAGACTTAATGCAGTGGCAAAGCAAAATACTCAGTGTCAAAGCCATGTCTAGATGATCATTAAAGACAGATCAAAATTACCCAATACAGGAGGAAAATCTATCGTTTGTAGAAGATTATGTTCTCTGATTATTAGTTTCAAAATTAGTTTTTCCTTTGGATTTCCTCTGAACTTAAACTTAGTTTGGAATGCCTTTGGTTTTGAATATTTCTGAAATCGTATTACTTCTCCTAAGTAAGTTGCTAGTCTGTTCTGTTTACGTGAAATTCGAATAATATTGTGAAGTATCTGCCATCAGTTTTACTGTGTGCCAGGCTGAGTTCCCTGATGAATTTCAAATTTCAGATATGAAACAGTAAAGGTTAAAAAAAAAAATGTTACAAAGGGTACTTCATGCAGTAGCATAAACTTCTGTTTTCTCAAAACTTGTATCAGTTCATCTCACCAGGACCAGCAGGGGAAGCACACTCTGCCTAGGCACTGGCAAAGGGACACAGTGAGAGTGTAGGGTCTCTTGCTGGGGCCATTCAAAATTTGACTGTACAAGCCCCTGAGCAATATGACAGGGCTTTAAAAATGGCCCTGCTTGAAGTACGCGGGTGATCTGGAGACCTCTAAGGTGCTTTCCAACAAAAGCTTTTCTATAATTGTATGAAATCACCTGCAATAGATTAACCCTGGTCATTATTCCTATCACAGGAAATAACTGTGACACCTGGGTAACAGGTGAGCTTACTGCGACACCAGGGAGAGCCTTCCTGTACTTAAAGGCAACCTGTAGGAAAGCTGGGGAGGGAGTCTTTATCAGGGCCTGGAGTGACAGGACAAGGAGTAACCGCTTTAAACTGAAAAGTAGCACCCAGAAAGAACGGAGTCACGCAACAGGATTCATTTCCAAAACCACCTCGTAGACACCTGGGCCAAAGAGCAGGGCCTTGAGCGGGTATATCACAATGACAGAGTTCATTTCCTTCCCGGTAGCTGGCACGTGCCGTTTTTTGGGATTTCGGGGCTACAGTGAGCTGCTAAGAGGGATGTCTTAGCTCTTGCAGGGCAGTGCTTCCACTAAGGCCAGGACTTTTCTGCATCTTCTACTGCCCTGCAAGCGAGGATGCTTGGGGCACACAGGAAGCTGGGAGGGGACACAGCTGCAGGGATTCCATAAGGCACAAGCAAATGCAGCCTTGGCTTGGTGACACTTTCTCTTGATTACTGCTCAACACAAATTACCTCGAGCAAGTCTACTGTGAGGACTAAAGGAAAGAGACGTATGGATGCTGCTAAGCTCTTCTAGCTTGTACCAGGTAGGAAAGATACCTCTGTAGCAGGCGTGAAGAGGATAGCACTAATTAATTAGATGAGAAGCGGAGGAAAGGCACTTAGAGGTAGTGAAAAGCAGTTAATGTGATGTTCCGGGGAAGCTTCAGTCTGCTTAAGGAGTAGCAAGAACAAGCCTAAAGTCATAGCCAAATACAAGAAAGAGAGGAGGACACGCAGCATGAGAAGCTCCCGAGAGAAAGGAGCTCTGTTTTGGGTAAAAATCAGTCCCTTTTTCTATCATGGAGACATCCAAGGGCGTAGGACACGTGCGCTTCAGGGAACCAAGAGATGCTGTGCATTTCTCTCGTCCCCCTGACACAGCCACTAGGTGACGATGCTTCCAATTCTCTCTAAAGAAACCTTGCTTTCTCAGGCCCAGGTGTCCAGCTGCACACCAAGGACGTCCCTGGCTCCCAGGCACAGTTCCCAGGCCCAAGGCCGAGCTCCCCTCCCAACCCCCATTCCAGCAGACCTTGCTCCTGGCATTGTGGAGCAGCCATTTCATGTCAGCCTTTTCTCCTGGCAGTCAGCTTAGCGCCGTAACCTCTGCCATCGGGGCGCCCGAGAGCCGTGTGAGGTCAGCAGAGAGTCACTGTCAGCCTTTGACCTCACAAAGGTGGGTGGCCATAAGTGCCCTGAGCGTCCAGCTCGCATTGAGTACTGCTGGTGGCACTCGAGGCGTGGAGGTCTGCATGGTGCAATGGGAGACGCCGATGTCCTGCTGCTGGAACAAGAGGCGCTGATGTGCTGCTGGTGCAGGAGGAGACGTGAAGGTGCTGCTGCTTAGAGGTGCTGAGGGGCGGGCAGCCTCAGCGGGCAGCTGAATCAGAGGGCAGGGAAGCCAAGCAGCTTCCTTCTCTGGGGAAGGGGGCACAGAGAAAGTGATTGGAAATGGGGTACAAGCCCTCAGCCTCTAAAAGCAATCCCTCAGATGTTTAGGCATAGTAAAGTTAGGTATATCTATTTGACTCTAGACCCCAACATGTTTGTTAGTGTTCTGGTTTGTCCACTGCTTTCTTGTGGGGGATTTGAGTTGGCCATTACTCTTTAGGTGAATGCTGACTTCATATCTATGGTGCACTTTATTCTTAAAATGGGAAGTTTCTACCAATTTCCCGTCCAAACTTGCTCATAAGCCAACTGCAGTCATCATTTCAGATGTGTCTCCCAACTTACACATTTCCTATTTCTCCTTGATATTTACTCAAGAAATTCATTTACGTAGAGACAACATATTCTTCTCTCAACTGGCATCTGGCCGGGCAGAATGATGTCCTTTCATTCCCTTCCAGGCAATAGGCAACTTGTTCCTTCTGTCTTGTGAACTCTTCCTCCTAAGTTCAATGTGAATACAAGTGGCAGAACTGTGCCTCATGTCTCAAATGAGTGTCAGGGCTGCCTTGTCCAGTGTATTCTTACTGGAGGGAAAAAAAAATGAATAGCCATACACACTATATAACCACTAAACTTTTTCAGTCCTCCTTGTGCTAACAGTGCATGAACGTGAGGTTTTGTTGTCATTTTTGTTTGTTTGTTTGTTTGCTTGCTTTAAACTCCTGACTGCCATATAGCAAACATGACAAAAAAACACCCTTTTTTGAGAATCTCTGAGAATGGCTCTGCTTTGTATTATCACCTGTCACTTCACCTGAACCATTTCAATCACAAGCGATATCCTTCTGTCAGGCTTGGTAGTACTTCCCAACCTTATGTCCCCTGCAAATCTCAAAGCTCATGTGTAATTTTTAATCTTCAGCCACCATGTCCATACCGAACATATCTAACTTTGAAGTCAGCTCTGCCCTGAATAGGAGGTTGGGTTTTCAGAGGTCCCTTCCAGCCTACATTTCTCCATGAGTCTTTGCCTCCTTAGCAGCTGCAGTTTCAGAACTGTCTCTGAGAATTACCATAGGTAACGACTCCTTTGCTGGTAAGTCCCTCTTCAGTGTGAACAATTGTAAATTCCCTTTATTCACTTGCAGCCCCAAAGCCCAAATCCGTAGATAATGTATCAGAAGCTCACAGAAAGTGAAATAGATGTAATTCATCCCCTGTGTAGGGAAGAACTGGTCCTAGAAAGGAAAGCTATTAAATTATCTGGAAACAATTTAGCTCTGATAAATTATTTTGTAAATTACACATTACCCCCTCCTTCCCTGGTCTTAGCTGTTCTTGCTCCAAAACTTTGCATGGTGTTGATGTCAAACTAACAGGCCCACACTTGTCTGGATGACTCTTTACCCTCTTCTGGACAGAGGTGTATTTGTTACTCTCCCATTCTGGGGACTATCCCTGATTTGCACAATTGTTATGCATTTTTCCTACTTGACTTGTTGTTCTGTGTGCCAATGCTGTTAATAGGCTAGGTAGATATCAGCTTTTCATTTTTCACTTGAATCGCTATAGATTGTTATTTCACCTCAGATGATGTTGCGCCTAGTGCCCTACCCTCCTTTTCAATGGGAGTCCTGTCACTGCCCTTAATATCACATTGTTGTTGCTGTTAGATGCAGGAAATAAGATTTGCAGCATTTGAGACATCAGTAACGTTTGATCTATTTTTGCCTCAAGCGTGCAACTGTCCTAATTTGTTCTCTTTGTTCCCCCTGGTTTCTGTGGCTTAAGTACCACTTACTATTATTGTTTAATTTCCTATGTGAAGGAAGTTTTCGGTCATTCTTACTTTATTTCTGCAGTTTTTAACCTCTGAAACATGCCTTTTCTCATCGCTTTTTTCCTCTTTGAATTTTGAATTTTAACTATGCCTTCTCTGCACTCAAGTCCCAGAGCTGCTTAGTCAGACTCAATTATTCATTTCCTTAGATTTCAAAGTTTGCATTTCTAAGCCTCAAAACCTTCATTCTAAACCTGGTTTTGTCTGTCGTGAAATGTAAAATGAGAAAAGTCAGCTCATGATCACACTTTATTCAAATTTTACTACATTTAAACCCATACAGGAGCCAAGTCTAAAATGGTCTTATATTTTTTCACTTTTGGGAAGAAATCCATCACATAGTACACCTCTATGAACATAAGTGGTAATTATCTTTCAATCTTTTGCTGGGAAGTTAAAGTCTCCCATAATTCCCATTATTGTTTACTTGTCTGATAACTGTACAGAGATAATTCACTATTAGACTGGAGCTAAGAGCAAAGAGCAGGCTAGCAAGGCTGTCTATCTTTAGCAGTGATTTGCACAAAACCACTCTTTTGCTGACCCATAACATTTAATTTCTCCATCCTCTGCTTCTTGCTAACACAAAGCACCATCTTATTCCATCCATTTGCCTTGGTTTCCAGCCTTCCTGAGATTTATCAGTACTTGTATGACATTCATGCCTTTGTTTCACCCTTCCTGTGTTGACACTTGTCATAACAGTTTTAGATCCTGAACATGATCATCTCAAAGTTTGCCTGACAGTTAGGTCTTCCTCACATTGTCATAGAGTATCAGGTCTCTACCACTTGAAATAGATTGGATTGGATTAGATTATTGGCACCGTCTCTTGTGCTGGTAGTCCATTATCTTCACAGTCCGTACAACTGGCCATCAGTGAACATGAAGTGGCCTTATCCTGCCCATTTACCTTTCTGGAAATCAGCCACTCTCTCTGCCTAGAACAGGGAATGGATTTTCCTCACCTTTCTTCAAAAGCTCTGAAGTTTTCTGTGATCTTTCCAATTGTACGGTATGATAAGCTTTTGCTGCCACTGAAGGGTAGAAGTCATTATGAATAGTGCCAACAAAACAGAAACATAACAATGAAAACGATATTTTAATTCAGAATAGGTATTTGAAAAGTTCACCTTTACTAGCACAAATGGGGAAAAGAAAAAAAGGAAGGAAAAAAAAAAAAAAAAGCAGTCCTAAAACATCAAAACTGTGGCCAAAGAATTAGAAGAAACACTATTTTTCCAAAGCTGCAATGTTTTCCATTCATCTGGCTGGGCCAGCAGAGCACTGGAGACCTGGATGCACTGTACTCATGGCTGGTTCCCCTAAATGACCTGCAGGGAGATCTTCTTCTCTCTATCCCTCTGTTTCTCCTTTCAATCTCTGTTTTGTCTGTTTGTATCACTAGCTCTCAAATCGCCACTGATATATGCACGTGCAGCACCCAGCACAACCTTGTTTCAGGCTCCAGCGGGACCTTTAGGCATTACCATCCTGTAAACAAATAACAATGATAGTGAGTGTAATTACAATCGTCAAACTATTCCAGCTCCACATCATTAGCCATGCCCTGAGCTAAATAACATTTTAATCAGTTTGATATGTCATCTGTGGCTTTCTTCACTGTCACTTGCAATCCAGCAAACTCCTTCCTTCACGTTTCTAGATTAGACAGAGGGTTCTCAACTGCAGACATCCAATTCCCTGTTCAGGAAGCAGCGAGACCTTTCCTCTTCTCACAGATTTAAGATGATAGCCAAGCATCATGAGACACAGTGCGTATGTCTCCTAGGCCCATCCCATGAGAGCAGGACATTTACCACACATGAGAAGAAGACTTAATGCAGTGGCAAAGCAAAATACTCGGTGTCAAAGCCATGTCTAGATGATCATTAAAGACAGATCAAAATTACCCAATACAGGAGGAAAATCTATCGTTTGTAGTAGATTATGTTCTCTGATTATTAGTTTCAAAATTAGTTTTTCCTTTGGATTTCCTCTGAACTTAAACTTAGTTTGGAATGCCTTTGGTTTTGAATATTTCTGAAATCGTATTACTTCTCCTAAGTAAGTTGCTAGTCTGTTCTATTTACGTGAAATTCGAATAATATTGTGAAGTATCTGCCATCAGTTTTACTGTGTGCCAGGCTGAGTTCCCTGATGAATTTCAAATTTCAGATATGAAACAGTAAAGGTTAAAAAAAAAAATGTTACAAAGGGTACTTCATGCAGTAGCATAAACTTCTGTTTTCTCAAAACTTGTATCAGTTCATCTCACCAGGACCAGCAGGGGAAGCACACTCTGCCTAGGCACTGGCAAAGGCACACAGTGAGAGTGTAGGGTCTCTTGCTGGGGCCATTCAAAATTTGACTGTACAAGCACCTGAGCAATATGACAGGGCTTTAAAAATGGCCCTGCTTGAAGTACGCGGGTGATCTGGAGACCTCTAAGGTGCTTTCCAACAAAAGCTTTTCTATAATTGTATGAAATCACCTGCAATAGATTAACCCTGGTCATTATTCCTATCACAGGAAATAACTGTGACACCTGGGTAACAGGTGAGCTTACTGCGACACCAGGGAGAGCCTTCCTGTACTTAAAGGCAACCTGTAGGAAAGCTGGGGAGGGAGTCTTTATCAGGGCCTGGAGTGACAGGACAAGGAGTAACCGCTTTAAACTGAAAAGTAGCACCCAGAAAGAACGGAGTCACGCAACAGGATTCATTTCCAAAACCACCTCATAGACACCTGGGCCAAAGAGCAGGGCCTTGAGCGGGTATATCACAATGACGGAGTTCATTTCCTTCCCAGTAGCTGGCACGTGCCGTTTTTTGGGATTTCGGGGCTACAGTGAGCTGCTAAGAGGGATGTCTTAGCTCTTGCAGGGCAGTGCTTCCACTAAGGCCAGGACTTTTCTGCATCTTCTACGGCCCTGCAAGCGAGGATGCTTGGGGCACACAGGAAGCTGGGAGGGGACACAGCTGCAGGGATTCCATAAGACACAAGCAAATGCAGCCTTGGCTTGGTGACACTTTCTCTTGATTACTGCTCAACACAAATTACCTCGAGCAAGTCTACTGTGAGGACTAAAGGAAAGAGATGTATGGATGCTGCTAAGCTCTTCTAGCTTGTACCAGGTAGGAAAGATACCTCTGTAGCAGGCGTGAAGAGGATAGCACTAATTAATTAGATGAGAAGCGGAGGAAAGGCACTTAGAGGTAGTGAAAAGCAGTTAATGTGATGTTCCGGGGAAGCTTCAGTCTGCTTAAGGAGTAGCAAGAACAAGCCTAAAGTCATAGCCAAATACAAGAAAGAGAGGAGGACACGCAGCATGAGAAGCTCCCGAGAGAAAGGAGCTCTGTTTTGGGTAAAAATCAGTCCCTTTTTCTATCATGGAGACATCCAAGGGCGTAGGACACGTGCACTTCAGGGAACCAAGAGATGCTGTGCATTTCTCTCGTCCCCCTGACACAGCCACTAGGTGACGATGCTTCCAATTCTCTCTAAAGAAACCTTGCTTTCTCAGGCCCAGGTGTCCAGCTGCACACCAAGGACGTCCCTGGCTCCCAGGCACAGTTCCCAGGCCCAAGGCCGAGCTCCGCTCCGAACCCCCATTCCAGCAGACCTTGCTCCTGGCATTGTGGAGCAGCCATTTCATGTCAGCCTTTTCTCCTGGCAGTCAGCTTAGCGCCGTAACCTCTGCCATCGGGGCGCCCGAGAGCCGTGTGAGGTCAGCAGAGAGTCACTGTCAGCCTTTGACCTCACAAAGGTGGGTGGCCATAAGTGCCCTGAGCGTCCAGCTCGCATTGAGTACTGCTGGTGGCACTCGAGGCGTGGAGGTCTGCATGGTGCAATGGGAGACGCCGATGTCCTGCTGCTGGAACAAGAGGCGCTGATGTGCTGCTGGTGCAGGAGGAGACGTGAAGGTGCTGCTGCTTAGAGGTGCTGAGGAGCGGGCAGCCTCAGCGGGCAGCTGAATCAGAGGGCAGGGAAGCCAAGCAGCTTCCTTCTCTGGGGAAGGGGGCACAGAGAAAGTGATTGGAAATGGGGTACAAGCCCTCAGCCTCTAAAAGCAATCCCTCAGATGTTTAGGCATAGTAAAGTTAGGTATATCTATTTGACTCTAGACCCCAACATGTTTGTTAGTGTTCTGGTTTGTCCACTGCTTTCTTGTGGGGGATTTGAGTTGGCCATTACTCTTTAGGTGAATGCTGACTTCATATCTATGGTGCACTTTATTCTTAAAATGGGAAGTTTCTACCAATTTCCCGTCCAAACTTGCTCATAAGCCAACTGCAGTCATCATTTCAGATGTGTCTCCCAACTTACACATTTCCTATTTCTCCTTGATATTTACTCAAGAAATTCATTTACGTAGAGACAACATATTCTTCTCTCAACTGGCATCTGGCTGGGCAGAATGATGTCCTTTCATTCCCTTCCAGGCAATAGGCAACTTGTTCCTTCTGTCTTGTGAACTCTTCCTCCTAAGTTCAATGTGAATACAAGTGGCAGAACTGTGCCTCATGTCTCAAATGAGTGTCAGGGCTGCCTTGTCCAGTGTATTCATACTGGAGGGAAAAAAAAATGAATAGCCATACACACTATATAACCACTAAACTTTTTCAGTCCTCCTTGTGCTAACAGTGCATGAACGTGAGGTTTTGTTGTCATTTTTGTTTGTTTGTTTGTTTGCTTGCTTTAAACTCCTGACTGCCATATAGCAAACATGACAAAAAAACACCCTTTTTTGAGAATCTCTGAGAATGGCTCTGCTTTGTATTATCACCTGTCACTTCACCTGAACCATTTCAATCACAAGCGATATCCTTCTGTCAGGCTTGGTAGTACTTCCCAACCTTATGTCCCCTGCAAATCTCAAAGCTCATGTGTAATTTTTAATCTTCAGCCACCATGTCCATACCGAACATATCTAACTTTGAAGTCAGCTCTGCCCTGAATAGGAGGTTGGGTTTTCAGAGGTCCCTTCCAGCCTACATTTCTCCATGAGTCTTTGCCTCCTTAGCAGCTGCAGTTTCAGAACTGTCTCTGAGAATTACCATAGGTAACGACTCCTTTGCTGCTAAGTCCCTCTTCAGTGTGAACAATTGTAAATTCCCTTTATTCACTTGCAGCCCCAAAGCCCAAATCCGTAGATAATGTATCAGAAGCTCACAGAAAGTGAAATAGATGTAATTCATCCCCTGTGTAGGGAAGAACTGGTCCTAGAAAGGAAAGCTATTAAATTATCTGGAAACAATTTAGCTCTGATAAATTATTTTGTAAATTACACATTACCCCCTCCTTCCCTGGTCTTAGCTGTTCTTGCTCCAAAACTTTGCATGGTGTTGATGTCAAACTAACAGGCCCACACTTGTCTGGATGACTCTTTACCCTCTTCTGGACAGAGGTGTATTTGTTACTCTCCCATTCTGGGGACTATCCCTGGTTTGCACAATTGTTATGCATTTTTCCTACTTGACTTGTTGTTCTGTGTGCCAATGCTGTTAATAGGCTAGGTAGATATCAGCTTTTCATTTTTCACTTGAATCGCTATAGATTGTTATTTCACCTCAGATGATGTTGCGCCTAGTGCCCTACCCTCCTTTTCAATGGGAGTCCTGTCACTGCCCTTAATATCACATTGTTGTTGCTGTTAGATGCAGGAAATAAGATTTGCAGCATTTGAGACATCAGTAACTTTTGATCTATTTTTGCCTCAAGTGTGCAACTGTCCTAATTTGTTCTCTTTGTTCCCCCTGGTTTCTGTGGCTTAAGTACCACTTACTATTATTGTTTAATTTCCTATGTGAAGGAGGTTTTTGGTCATTCTTACTTTATTTCTGCAGTTTTTAACCTCTGAAACATGCCTTTTCTCATCGCTTTTTTCCTCTTTGAATTTTGAATTTTAACTATGCCTTCTCTGCACTCAAGTCCCAGAGCTGCTTAGTCAGACTCAATTATTCATTTCCTTAGATTTCAAAGTTTGCATTTCTAAGCCTCAAAACCTTCATTCTAAACCTGGTTTTGTCTGTCGTGAAATGTAAAATGAGAAAAGTCAGCTCATGATCACACTTTATTCAAATTTTACTACATTTAAACCCATACAGGAGCCAAGTCTAAAACGGTCTTATATTTTTTCACTTTTGGGAAGAAATCCATCACATAGTACACCTCTATGAACATAAGTGGTAATTATCTTTCAATCTTTTGCTGGGAAGTTAAAGTCTCCCATAATTCCCATTATTGTTTACGTGTCTGATAACTGTACAGAGATAATTCACTATTAGACTGGAGCTAAGAGCAAAGAGCAGGCTAGCAAGGCTGTCTATCTTTAGCAGTGATTTGCACAAAACCACTCTTTTGCTGACCCATAACATTTAATTTCTCCATCCTCTGCTTCTTGCTAACACAAAGCACCATCTTATTCCATCCATTTGCCTTGGTTTCCAGCCTTCCTGAGATTTATCAGTACTTGTATGACATTCATGCCTTTGTTTCACCCTTCCTGTGTTGACACTTGTCATAACAGTTTTAGATCCTGAACATGATCATCTCAAAGTTTGCCTGACAGTTAGGTCTTCCTCACATTGTCATAGAGTATCAGGTCTCTACCACTTGAAATAGATTGGATTGGATTAGATTATTGGCACCGTCTCTTGTGCTGGTAGTCCATTATCTTCACAGTCCGTACAACTGGCCATCAGTGAACATGAAGTGGCCTTATCCTGCCCATTTACCTTTCTGGAAATCAGCCACTCTCTCTGCCTAGAACAGGGAATGGATTTTCCTCACCTTTCTTCAAAAGCTCTGAAGTTTTCTGTGATCTTTCCAATTGTACGGTATGATAAGCTTTTGCTGCCACTGAAGGGTAGAAGTCATTATGAATAGTGCCAACAAAACAGAAACATAACAATGAAAACGATATTTTAATTCAGAATAGGTATTTGAAAAGTTCACCTTTTCTAGCACAAATGGGGAAAAGAAAAAAAGGAAGGAAAAAAAAAAAAAAAAAAAGCAGTCCTAAAACATCAAAACTGTGGCCAAAGAATTAGAAGAAACACTATTTTTCCAAAGCTGCAATGTTTTCCATTCATCTGGCTGGGCCAGCAGAGCACTGGAGACCTGGATGCACTGTACTCATGGCTGGTTCCCCTAAATGACCTGCAGGGAGATCTTCTTCTCTCTATCCCTCTGTTTCTCCTTTCAATCTCTGTTTTGTCTGTTTGTATCACTAGCTCTCAAATCGCCACTGATATATGCACGTGCAGCACCCAGCACAACCTTGTTTCAGGCTCCAGCGGGACCTTTAGGCATTACCATCCTGTAAACAAATAACAATGATAGTGAGTGTAATTACAATCGTCAAACTATTCCAGCTCCACATCATTAGCCATGCCCTGAGCTAAATAACATTTTAATCAGTTTGATATGTCATCTGTGGCTTTCTTCACTGTCACTTGCAATCCAGCAAACTCCTTCCTTCACGTTTCTAGATTAGACAGAGGGTTCTCAACTGCAGACATCCAATTCCCTGTTCAGGAAGCAGCGAGACCTTTCCTCTTCTCACAGATTTAAGATGATAGCCAAGCATCATGAGACACAGTGCGTATGTCTCCTAGGCCCATCCCATGAGAGCAGGACATTTACCACACATGAGAAGAAGACTTAATGCAGTGGCAAAGCAAAATACTCAGTGTCAAAGCCATGTCTAGATGATCATTAAAGACAGATCAAAATTACCCAATACAGGAGGAAAATCTATCGTTTGTAGAAGATTATGTTCTCTGATTATTAGTTTCAAAATTAGTTTTTCCTTTGGATTTCCTCTGAACTTAAACTTAGTTTGGAATGCCTTTGGTTTTGAATATTTCTGAAATCGTATTACTTCTCCTAAGTAAGTTGCTAGTCTGTTCTGTTTACGTGAAATTCGAATAATATTGTGAAGTATCTGCCATCAGTTTTACTGTGTGCCAGGCTGAGTTCCCTGATGAATTTCAAATTTCAGATATGAAACAGTAAAGGTTAAAAAAAAAAATGTTACAAAGGGTACTTCATGCAGTAGCATAAACTTCTGTTTTCTCAAAACTTGTATCAGTTCATCTCACCAGGACCAGCAGGGGAAGCACACTCTGCCTAGGCACTGGCAAAGGGACACAGTGAGAGTGTAGGGTCTCTTGCTGGGGCCATTCAAAATTTGACTGTACAAGCCCCTGAGCAATATGACAGGGCTTTAAAAATGGCCCTGCTTGAAGTACGCGGGTGATCTGGAGACCTCTAAGGTGCTTTCCAACAAAAGCTTTTCTGTAATTGTATGAAATCACCTGCAATAGATTAACCCTGGTCATTATTCCTATCACAGGAAATAACTGTGACACCTGGGTAACAGGTGAGCTTACTGCGACACCAGGGAGAGCCTTCCTGTACTTAAAGGCAACCTGTAGGAAAGCTGGGGAGGGAGTCTTTATCAGGGCCTGGAGTGACAGGACAAGGAGTAACCGCTTTAAACTGAAAAGTAGCACCCAGAAAGAACGGAGTCACGCAACAGGATTCATTTCCAAAACCACCTCGTAGACACCTGGGCCAAAGAGCAGGGCCTTGAGCGGGTATATCACAATGGCAGAGTTCATTTCCTTCCCGGTAGCTGGCACGTGCCGTTTTTTGGGATTTCGGGGCTACAGTGAGCTGCTAAGAGGGATGTCTTAGCTCTTGCAGGGCAGTGCTTCCACTAAGGCCAGGACTTTTCTGCATCTTCTACTGCCCTGCAAGCGAGGATGCTTGGGGCACACAGGAAGCTGGGAGGGGACACAGCTGCAGGGATTCCATAAGACACAAGCAAATGCAGCCTTGGCTTGGTGACACTTTCTCTTGATTACTGCTCAACACAAATTACCTCGAGCAAGTCTACTGTGAGGACTAAAGGAAAGAGACGTATGGATGCTGCTAAGCTCTTCTAGCTTGTACCAGGTAGGAAAGATACCTCTGTAGCAGGCGTGAAGAGGATAGCACTAATTAATTAGATGAGAAGCGGAGGAAAGGCACTTAGAGGTAGTGAAAAGCAGTTAATGTGATGTTCCGGGGAAGCTTCAGTCTGCTTAAGGAGTAGCAAGAACAAGCCTAAAGTCATAGCCAAATACAAGAAAGAGAGGAGGACACGCAGCATGAGAAGCTCCCGAGAGAAAGGAGCTCTGTTTTGGGTAAAAATCAGTCCCTTTTTCTATCATGGAGACATCCAAGGGCGTAGGACACGTGCACTTCAGGGAACCAAGAGATGCTGTGCATTTCTCTCGTCCCCCTGACACAGCCACTAGGTGACGATGCTTCCAATTCTCTCTAAAGAAACCTTGCTTTCTCAGGCCCAGGTGTCCAGCTGCACACCAAGGACGTCCCTGGCTCCCAGGCACAGTTCCCAGGCCCAAGGCCGAGCTCCGCTCCGAACCCCCATTCCAGCAGACCTTGCTCCTGGCATTGTGGAGCAGCCATTTCATGTCAGCCTTTTCTCCTGGCAGTCAGCTTAGCGCCGTAACCTCTGCCATCGGGGCGCCCGAGAGCCGTGTGAGGTCAGCAGAGAGTCACTGTCAGCCTTTGACCTCACAAAGGTGGGTGGCCATAAGTGCCCTGAGCGTCCAGCTCGCATTGAGTACTGCTGGTGGCACTCGAGGCGTGGAGGTCTGCATGGTGCAATGGGAGACGCCGATGTCCTGCTGCTGGAACAAGAGGCGCTGATGTGCTGCTGGTGCAGGAGGAGACGTGAAGGTGCTGCTGCTTAGAGGTGCTGAGGGGCGGGCAGCCTCAGCGGGCAGCTGAATCAGAGGGCAGGGAAGCCAAGCAGCTTCCTTCTCTGGGGAAGGGGGCACAGAGAAAGTGATTGGAAATGGGGTACAAGCCCTCAGCCTCTAAAAGCAATCCCTCAGATGTTTAGGCATAGTAAAGTTAGGTATATCTATTTGACTCTAGACCCCAACATGTTTGTTAGTGTTCTGGTTTGTCCACTGCTTTCTTGTGGGGGATTTGAGTTGGCCATTACTCTTTAGGTGAATGCTGACTTCATATCTATGGTGCACTTTATTCTTAAAATGGGAAGTTTCTACCAATTTCCCGTCCAAACTTGCTCATAAGCCAACTGCAGTCATCATTTCAGATGTGTCTCCCAACTTACACATTTCCTATTTCTCCTTGATATTTACTCAAGAAATTCATTTACGTAGAGACAACATATTCTTCTCTCAACTGGCATCTGGCCGGGCAGAATGATGTCCTTTCATTCCCTTCCAGGCAATAGGCAACTTGTTCCTTCTGTCTTGTGAACTCTTCCTCCTAAGTTCAATGTGAATACAAGTGGCAGAACTGTGCCTCATGTCTCAAATGAGTGTCAGGGCTGCCTTGTCCAGTGTATTCATACTGGAGGGAAAAAAAAATGAATAGCCATACACACTATATAACCACTAAACTTTTTCAGTCCTCCTTGTGCTAACAGTGCATGAACGTGAGGTTTTGTTGTCATTTTTGTTTGTTTGTTTGTTTGCTTGCTTTAAACTCCTGACTGCCATATAGCAAACATGACAAAAAAACACCCTTTTTTGAGAATCTCTGAGAATGGCTCTGCTTTGTATTATCACCTGTCACTTCACCTGAACCATTTCAATCACAAGCGATATCCTTCTGTCAGGCTTGGTAGTACTTCCCAACCTTATGTCCCCTGCAAATCTCAAAGCTCATGTGTAATTTTTAATCTTCAGCCACCATGTCCATACCGAACATATCTAACTTTGAAGTCAGCTCTGCCCTGAATAGGAGGTTGGGTTTTCAGAGGTCCCTTCCAGCCTACATTTCTCCATGAGTCTTTGCCTCCTTAGCAGCTGCAGTTTCAGAACTGTCTCTGAGAATTACCATAGGTAACGACTCCTTTGCTGGTAAGTCCCTCTTCAGTGTGAACAATTGTAAATTCCCTTTATTCACTTGCAGCCCCAAAGCCCAAATCCGTAGATAATGTATCAGAAGCTCACAGAAAGTGAAATAGATGTAATTCATCCCCTGTGTAGGGAAGAACTGGTCCTAGAAAGGAAAGCTATTAAATTATCTGGAAACAATTTAGCTCTGATAAATTATTTTGTAAATTACACATTACCCCCTCCTTCCCTGGTCTTAGCTGTTCTTGCTCCAAAACTTTGCATGGTGTTGATGTCAAACTAACAGGCCCACACTTGTCTGGATGACTCTTTACCCTCTTCTGGACAGAGGTGTATTTGTTACTCTCCCATTCTGGGGACTATCCCTGATTTGCACAATTGTTATGCATTTTTCCTACTTGACTTGTTGTTCTGTGTGCCAATGCTGTTAATAGGCTAGGTAGATATCAGCTTTTCATTTTTCACTTGAATCGCTATAGATTGTTATTTCACCTCAGATGATGTTGCGCCTAGTGCCCTACCCTCCTTTTCAATGGGAGTCCTGTCACTGCCCTTAATATCACATTGTTGTTGCTGTTAGATGCAGGAAATAAGATTTGCAGCATTTGAGACATCAGTAACTTTTGATCTATTTTTGCCTCAAGCGTGCAACTGTCCTAATTTGTTCTCTTTGTTCCCCCTGGTTTCTGTGGCTTAAGTACCACTTACTATTATTGTTTAATTTCCTATGTGAAGGAAGTTTTCGGTCATTCTTACTTTATTTCTGCAGTTTTTAACCTCTGAAACATGCCTTTTCTCATCGCTTTTTTCCTCTTTGAATTTTGAATTTTAACTATGCCTTCTCTGCACTCAAGTCCCAGAGCTGCTTAGTCAGACTCAATTATTCATTTCCTTAGATTTCAAAGTTTGCATTTCTAAGCCTCAAAACCTTCATTCTAAACCTGGTTTTGTCTGTCGTGAAATGTAAAATGAGAAAAGTCAGCTCATGATCACACTTTATTCAAATTTTACTACATTTAAACCCATACAGGAGCCAAGTCTAAAATGGTCTTATATTTTTTCACTTTTGGGAAGAAATCCATCACATAGTACACCTCTATGAACATAAGTGGTAATTATCTTTCAATCTTTTGCTGGGAAGTTAAAGTCTCCCATAATTCCCATTATTGTTTACTTGTCTGATAACTGTACAGAGATAATTCACTATTAGACTGGAGCTAAGAGCAAAGAGCAGGCTAGCAAGGCTGTCTATCTTTAGCAGTGATTTGCACAAAACCACTCTTTTGCTGACCCATAACATTTAATTTCTCCATCCTCTGCTTCTTGCTAACACAAAGCACCATCTTATTCCATCCATTTGCCTTGGTTTCCAGCCTTCCTGAGATTTATCAGTACTTGTATGACATTCATGCCTTTGTTTCACCCTTCCTGTGTTGACACTTGTCATAACAGTTTTAGATCCTGAACATGATCATCTCAAAGTTTGCCTGACAGTTAGGTCTTCCTCACATTGTCATAGAGTATCAGGTCTCTACCACTTGAAATAGATTGGATTGGATTAGATTATTGGCACCGTCTCTTGTGCTGGTAGTCCATTATCTTCACAGTCCGTACAACTGGCCATCAGTGAACATGAAGTGGCCTTATCCTGCCCATTTACCTTTCTGGAAATCAGCCACTCTCTCTGCCTAGAACAGGGAATGGATTTTCCTCACCTTTCTTCAAAAGCTCTGAAGTTTTCTGTGATCTTTCCAATTGTACGGTATGATAAGCTTTTGCTGCCACTGAAGGGTAGAAGTCATTATGAATAGTGCCAACAAAACAGAAACATAACAATGAAAACGATATTTTAATTCAGAATAGGTATTTGAAAAGTTCACCTTTACTAGCACAAATGGGGAAAAGAAAAAAAGGAAGGAAAAAAAAAAAAAAAAGCAGTCCTAAAACATCAAAACTGTGGCCAAAGAATTAGAAGAAACACTATTTTTCCAAAGCTGCAATGTTTTCCATTCATCTGGCTGGGCCAGCAGAGCACTGGAGACCTGGATGCACTGTACTCATGGCTGGTTCCCCTAAATGACCTGCAGGGAGATCTTCTTCTCTCTATCCCTCTGTTTCTCCTTTCAATCTCTGTTTTGTCTGTTTGTATCACTAGCTCTCAAATCGCCACTGATATATGCACGTGCAGCACCCAGCACAACCTTGTTTCAGGCTCCAGCGGGACCTTTAGGCATTACCATCCTGTAAACAAATAACAATGATAGTGAGTGTAATTACAATCGTCAAACTATTCCAGCTCCACATCATTAGCCATGCCCTGAGCTAAATAACATTTTAATCAGTTTGATATGTCATCTGTGGCTTTCTTCACTGTCACTTGCAATCCAGCAAACTCCTTCCTTCACGTTTCTAGATTAGACAGAGGGTTCTCAACTGCAGACATCCAATTCCCTGTTCAGGAAGCAGCGAGACCTTTCCTCTTCTCACAGATTTAAGATGATAGCCAAGCATCATGAGACACAGTGCGTATGTCTCCTAGGCCCATCCCATGAGAGCAGGACATTTACCACACATGAGAAGAAGACTTAATGCAGTGGCAAAGCAAAATACTCGGTGTCAAAGCCATGTCTAGATGATCATTAAAGACAGATCAAAATTACCCAATACAGGAGGAAAATCTATCGTTTGTAGAAGATTATGTTCTCTGATTATTAGTTTCAAAATTAGTTTTTCCTTTGGATTTCCTCTGAACTTAAACTTAGTTTGGAATGCCTTTGGTTTTGAATATTTCTGAAATCGTATTACTTCTCCTAAGTAAGTTGCTAGTCTGTTCTATTTACGTGAAATTCGAATAATATTGTGAAGTATCTGCCATCAGTTTTACTGTGTGCCAGGCTGAGTTCCCTGATGAATTTCAAATTTCAGATATGAAACAGTAAAGGTTAAAAAAAAAAAATGTTACAAAGGGTACTTCATGCAGTAGCATAAACTTCTGTTTTCTCAAAACTTGTATCAGTTCATCTCACCAGGACCAGCAGGGGAAGCACACTCTGCCTAGGCACTGGCAAAGGGACACAGTGAGAGTGTAGGGTCTCTTGCTGGGGCCATTCAAAATTTGACTGTACAAGCACCTGAGCAATATGACAGGGCTTTAAAAATGGCCCTGCTTGAAGTACGCGGGTGATCTGGAGACCTCTAAGGTGCTTTCCAACAAAAGCTTTTCTATAATTGTATGAAATCACCTGCAATAGATTAACCCTGGTCATTATTCCTATCACAGGAAATAACTGTGACACCTGGGTAACAGGTGAGCTTACTGCGACACCAGGGAGAGCCTTCCTGTACTTAAAGGCAACCTGTAGGAAAGCTGGGGAGGGAGTCTTTATCAGGGCCTGGAGTGACAGGACAAGGAGTAACCGCTTTAAACTGAAAAGTAGCACCCAGAAAGAACGGAGTCACACAACAGGATTCATTTCCAAAACCACCTCATAGACACCTGGGCCAAAGAGCAGGGCCTTGAGCGGGTATATCACAATGACGGAGTTCATTTCCTTCCCAGTAGCTGGCACGTGCCGTTTTTTGGGATTTCGGGGCTACAGTGAGCTGCTAAGAGGGATGTCTTAGCTCTTGCAGGGCAGTGCTTCCACTAAGGCCAGGACTTTTCTGCATCTTCTACGGCCCTGCAAGCGAGGATGCTTGGGGCACACAGGAAGCTGGGAGGGGACACAGCTGCAGGGATTCCATAAGGCACAAGCAAATGCAGCCTTGGCTTGGTGACACTTTCTCTTGATTACTGCTCAACACAAATTACCTCGAGCAAGTCTACTGTGAGGACTAAAGGAAAGAGACGTATGGATGCTGCTAAGCTCTTCTAGCTTGTACCAGGTAGGAAAGATACCTCTGTAGCAGGCGTGAAGAGGATAGCACTAATTAATTAGATGAGAAGCGGAGGAAAGGCACTTAGAGGTAGTGAAAAGCAGTTAAGGTGATGTTCCGGGGAAGCTTCAGTCTGCTTAAGGAGTAGCAAGAACAAGCCTAAAGTCATAGCCAAATACAAGAAAGAGAGGAGGACACGCAGCATGAGAAGCTCCCGAGAGAAAGGAGCTCTGTTTTGGGTAAAAATCAGTCCCTTTTTCTATCATGGAGACATCCAAGGGCGTAGGACACGTGCGCTTCAGGGAACCAAGAGATGCTGTGCATTTCTCTCGTCCCCCTGACACAGCCACTAGGTGACGATGCTTCCAGTTCTCTCTAAAGAAACCTTGCTTTCTCAGGCCCAGGTGTCCAGCTGCACACCAAGGACGTCCCTGGCTCCCAGGCACAGTTCCCAGGCCCAAGGCCGAGCTCCCCTCCGAACCCCCATTCCAGCAGACCTTGCTCCTGGCATTGTGGAGCAGCCATTTCATGTCAGCCTTTTCTCCTGGCAGTCAGCTTAGCGCCGTAACCTCTGCCATCGGGGCGCCCGAGAGCCGTGTGAGGTCAGCAGAGAGTCACTGTCAGCCTTTGACCTCACAAAGGTGGGTGGCCATAAGTGCCCTGAGCGTCCAGCTCGCATTGAGTACTGCTGGTGGCACTCGAGGCGTGGAGGTCTGCATGGTGCAATGGGAGACGCCGATGTCCTGCTGCTGGAACAAGAGGCGCTGATGTGCTGCTGGTGCAGGAGGAGACGTGAAGGTGCTGCTGCTTAGAGGTGCTGAGGAGCGGGCAGCCTCAGCGGGCAGCTGAATCAGAGGGCAGGGAAGCCAAGCAGCTTCCTTCTCTGGGGAAGGGGGCACAGAGAAAGTGATTGGAAATGGGGTACAAGCCCTCAGCCTCTAAAAGCAATCCCTCAGATGTTTAGGCATAGTAAAGTTAGGTATATCTATTTGACTCTAGACCCCAACATGTTTGTTAGTGTTCTGGTTTGTCCACTGCTTTCTTGTGGGGGATTTGAGTTGGCCATTACTGTTTAGGTGAATGCTGACTTCATATCTATGGTGCACTTTATTCTTAAAATGGGAAGTTTCTACCAATTTCCCGTCCAAACTTGCTCATAAGCCAACTGCAGTCATCATTTCAGATGTGTCTCCCAACTTACACATTTCCTATTTCTCCTTGATATTTACTCAAGAAATTCATTTACGTAGAGACAACATATTCTTCTCTCAACTGGCATCTGGCTGGGCAGAATGATGTCCTTTCATTCCCTTCCAGGCAATAGGCAACTTGTTCCTTCTGTCTTGTGAACTCTTCCTCCTAAGTTCAATGTGAATACAAGTGGCAGAACTGTGCCTCATGTCTCAAATGAGTGTCAGGGCTGCCTTGTCCAGTGTATTCATACTGGAGGGAAAAAAAAATGAATAGCCATACACACTATATAACCACTAAACTTTTTCAGTCCTCCTTGTGCTAACAGTGCATGAACGTGAGGTTTTGTTGTCATTTTTGTTTGTTTGTTTGTTTGCTTGCTTTAAACTCCTGACTGCCATATAGCAAACATGACCAAAAAACACCCTTTTTTGAGAATCTCTGAGAATGGCTCTGCTTTGTATTATCACCTGTCACTTCACCTGAACCATTTCAATCACAAGCGATATCCTTCTGTCAGGCTTGGTAGTACTTCCCAACCTTATGTCCCCTGCAAATCTCAAAGCTCATGTGTAATTTTTAATCTTCAGCCACCATGTCCATACCGAACATATCTAACTTTGAAGTCAGCTCTGCCCTGAATAGGAGGTTGGGTTTTCAGAGGTCCCTTCCAGCCTACATTTCTCCATGAGTCTTTGCCTCCTTAGCAGCTGCAGTTTCAGAACTGTCTCTGAGAATTACCATAGGTAACGACTCCTTTGCTGCTAAGTCCCTCTTCAGTGTGAACAATTGTAAATTCCCTTTATTCACTTGCAGCCCCAAAGCCCAAATCCGTAGATAATGTATCAGAAGCTCACAGAAAGTGAAATAGATGTAATTCATCCCCTGTGTAGGGAAGAACTGGCCCTAGAAAGGAAAGCTATTAAATTATCTGGAAACAATTTAGCTCTGATAAATTATTTTGTAAATTACACATTACCCCCTCCTTCCCTGGTCTTAGCTGTTCTTGCTCCAAAACTTTGCATGGTGTTGATGTCAAACTAACAGGCCCACACTTGTCTGGATGACTCTTTACCCTCTTCTGGACAGAGGTGTATTTGTTACTCTCCCATTCTGGGGACTATCCCTGGTTTGCACAATTGTTATGCATTTTTCCTACTTGACTTGTTGTTCTGTGTGCCAATGCTGTTAATAGGCTAGGTAGATATCAGCTTTTCATTTTTCACTTGAATCGCTATAGATTGTTATTTCACCTCAGATGATGTTGCGCCTAGTGCCCTACCCTCCTTTTCAATGGGAGTCCTGTCACTGCCCTTAATATCACATTGTTGTTGCTGTTAGATGCAGGAAATAAGATTTGCAGCATTTGAGACATCAGTAACTTTTGATCTATTTTTGCCTCAAGTGTGCAACTGTCCTAATTTGTTCTCTTTGTTCCCCCTGGTTTCTGTGGCTTAAGTACCACTTACTATTATTGTTTAATTTCCTATGTGAAGGAGGTTTTTGGTCATTCTTACTTTATTTCTGCAGTTTTTAACCTCTGAAACATGCCTTTTCTCATCGCTTTTTTCCTCTTTGAATTTTGAATTTTAACTATGCCTTCTCTGCACTCAAGTCCCAGAGCTGCTTAGTCAGACTCAATTATTCATTTCCTTAGATTTCAAAGTTTGCATTTCTAAGCCTCAAAACCTTCATTCTAAACCTGGTTTTGTCTGTCGTGAAATGTAAAATGAGAAAAGTCAGCTCATGATCACACTTTATTCAAATTTTACTACATTTAAACCCATACAGGAGCCAAGTCTAAAATGGTCTTATATTTTTTCACTTTTGGGAAGAAATCCATCACATAGTACACCTCTATGAACATAAGTGGTAATTATCTTTCAATCTTTTGCTGGGAAGTTAAAGTCTCCCATAATTCCCATTATTGTTTACGTGTCTGATAACTGTACAGAGATAATTCACTATTAGACTGGAGCTAAGAGCAAAGAGCAGGCTAGCAAGGCTGTCTATCTTTAGCAGTGATTTGCACAAAACCACTCTTTTGCTGACCCATAACATTTAATTTCTCCATCCTCTGCTTCTTGCTAACACAAAGCACCATCTTATTCCATCCATTTGCCTTGGTTTCCAGCCTTCCTGAGATTTATCAGTACTTGTATGACATTCATGCCTTTGTTTCACCCTTCCTGTGTTGACACTTGTCATAACAGTTTTAGATCCTGAACATGATCATCTCAAAGTTTGCCTGACAGTTAGGTCTTCCTCACATTGTCATAGAGTATCAGGTCTCTACCACTTGAAATAGATTGGATTGGATTAGATTATTGGCACCGTCTCTTGTGCTGGTAGTCCATTATCTTCACAGTCCGTACAACTGGCCATCAGTGAACATGAAGTGGCCTTATCCTGCCCATTTACCTTTCTGGAAATCAGCCACTCTCTCTGCCTAGAACAGGGAATGGATTTTCCTCACCTTTCTTCAAAAGCTCTGAAGTTTTCTGTGATCTTTCCAATTGTACGGTATGATAAGCTTTTGCTGCCACTGAAGGGTAGAAGTCATTATGAATAGTGCCAACAAAACAGAAACATAACAATGAAAACGATATTTTAATTCAGAATAGGTATTTGAAAAGTTCACCTTTTCTAGCACAAATGGGGAAAAGAAAAATAGGAAGGAAAAAAAAAAAAAAAAAAGCAGTCCTAAAACATCAAAACTGTGGCCAAAGAATTAGAAGAAACACTATTTTTCCAAAGCTGCAATGTTTTCCATTCATCTGGCTGGGCCAGCAGAGCACTGGAGACCTGGATGCACTGTACTCATGGCTGGTTCCCCTAAGTGACCTGCAGGGAGATCTTCTTCTCTCTATCCCTCTGTTTCTCCTTTCAATCTCTGTTTTGTCTGTTTGTATCACTAGCTCTCAAATCGCCACTGATATATGCACGTGCAGCACCCAGCACAACCTTGTTTCAGGCTCCAGCGGGACCTTTAGGCATTACCATCCTGTAAACAAATAACAATGATAGTGAGTGTAATTACAATCGTCAAACTATTCCAGCTCCACATCATTAGCCATGCCCTGAGCTAAATAACATTTTAATCAGTTTGATATGTCATCTGTGGCTTTCTTCACTGTCACTTGCAATCCAGCAAACTCCTTCCTTCACGTTTCTAGATTAGACAGAGGGTTCTCAACTGCAGACATCCAATTCCCTGTTCAGGAAGCAGCGAGACCTTTCCTCTTCTCACAGATTTAAGATGATAGCCAAGCATCATGAGACACAGTGCGTATGTCTCCTAGGCCCATCCCATGAGAGCAGGACATTTACCACACATGAGAAGAAGACTTAATGCAGTGGCAAAGCAAAATACTCGGTGTCAAAGCCATGTCTAGATGATCATTAAAGACAGATCAAAATTACCCAATACAGGAGGAAAATCTATCGTTTGTAGAAGATTATGTTCTCTGATTATTAGTTTCAAAATTAGTTTTTCCTTTGGATTTCCTCTGAACTTAAACTTAGTTTGGAATGCCTTTGGTTTTGAATATTTCTGAAATCGTATTACTTCTCCTAAGTAAGTTGCTAGTCTGTTCTATTTACGTGAAATTCGAATAATATTGTGAAGTATCTGCCATCAGTTTTACTGTGTGCCAGGCTGAGTTCCCTGATGAATTTCAAATTTCAGATATGAAACAGTAAAGGTTAAAAAAAAAAAATGTTACAAAGGGTACTTCATGCAGTAGCATAAACTTCTGTTTTCTCAAAACTTGTATCAGTTCATCTCACCAGGACCAGCAGGGGAAGCACACTCTGCCTAGGCACTGGCAAAGGGACACAGTGAGAGTGTAGGGTCTCTTGCTGGGGCCATTCAAAATTTGACTGTACAAGCCCCTGAGCAATATGACAGGGCTTTAAAAATGGCCCTGCTTGAAGTACGCGGGTGATCTGGAGACCTCTAAGGTGCTTTCCAACAAAAGCTTTTCTATAATTGTATGAAATCACCTGCAATAGATTAACCCTGGTCATTATTCCTATCACAGGAAATAACTGTGACACCTGGGTAACAGGTGAGCTTACTGCGACACCAGGGAGAGCCTTCCTGTACTTAAAGGCAACCTGTAGGAAAGCTGGGGAGGGAGTCTTTATCAGGGCCTGGAGTGACAGGACAAGGAGTAACCGCTTTAAACTGAAAAGTAGCACCCAGAAAGAACGGAGTCACGCAACAGGATTCATTTCCAAAACCACCTCATAGACACCTGGGCCAAAGAGCAGGGCCTTGAGCGGGTATATCACAATGGCAGAGTTCATTTCCTTCCCAGTAGCTGGCACGTGCCGTTTTTTGGGATTTCGGGGCTACAGTGAGCTGCTAAGAGGGATGTCTTAGCTCTTGCAGGGCAGTGCTTCCACTAAGGCCAGGACTTTTCTGCATCTTCTACTGCCCTGCAAGCGAGGATGCTTGGGGCACACAGGAAGCTGGGAGGGGACACAGCTGCAGGGATTCCATAAGGCACAAGCAAATGCAGCCTTGGCTTGGTGACACTTTCTCTTGATTACTGCTCAACACAAATTACCTCGAGCAAGTCTACTGTGAGGACTAAAGGAAAGAGACGTATGGATGCTGCTAAGCTCTTCTAGCTTGTACCAGGTAGGAAAGATACCTCTGTAGCAGGCGTGAAGAGGATAGCACTAATTAATTAGATGAGAAGCGGAGGAAAGGCACTTAGAGGTAGTGAAAAGCAGTTAAGGTGATGTTCCGGGGAAGCTTCAGTCTGCTTAAGGAGTAGCAAGAACAAGCCTAAAGTCATAGCCAAATACAAGAAAGAGAGGAGGACACGCAGCATGAGAAGCTCCCGAGAGAAAGGAGCTCTGTTTTGGGTAAAAATCAGTCCCTTTTTCTATCATGGAGACATCCAAGGGCGTAGGACACGTGCACTTCAGGGAACCAAGAGATGCTGTGCATTTCTCTCGTCCCCCTGACACAGCCACTAGGTGACGATGCTTCCAATTCTCTCTAAAGAAACCTTGCTTTCTCAGGCCCAGGTGTCCAGCTGCACACCAAGGACGTCCCTGGCTCCCAGGCACAGTTCCCAGGCCCAAGGCCGAGCTCCCCTCCGAACCCCCATTCCAGCAGACCTTGCTCCTGGCATTGTGGAGCAGCCATTTCATGTCAGCCTTTTCTCCTGGCAGTCAGCTTAGCGCCGTAACCTCTGCCATCGGGGCGCCCGAGAGCCGTGTGAGGTCAGCAGAGAGTCACTGTCAGCCTTTGACCTCACAAAGGTGGGTGGCCATAAGTGCCCTGAGCGTCCAGCTCGCATTGAGTACTGCTGGTGGCACTCGAGGCGTGGAGGTCTGCATGGTGCAATGGGAGACGCCGATGTCCTGCTGCTGGAACAAGAGGCGCTGATGTGCTGCTGGTGCAGGAGGAGACGTGAAGGTGCTGCTGCTTAGAGGTGCTGAGGGGCGGGCAGCCTCAGCGGGCAGCTGAATCAGAGGGCAGGGAAGCCAAGCAGCTTCCTTCTCTGGGGAAGGGGGCACAGAGAAAGTGATTGGAAATGGGGTACAAGCCCTCAGCCTCTAAAAGCAATCCCTCAGATGTTTAGGCATAGTAAAGTTAGGTATATCTGTTTGACTCTAGACCCCAACATGTTTGTTAGTGTTCTGGTTTGTCCACTGCTTTCTTGTGGGGGATTTGAGTTGGCCATTACTCTTTAGGTGAATGCTGACTTCATATCTATGGTGCACTTTATTCTTAAAATGGGAAGTTTCTACCAATTTCCCGTCCAAACTTGCTCATAAGCCAACTGCAGTCATCATTTCAGATGTGTCTCCCAACTTACACATTTCCTATTTCTCCTTGATATTTACTCAAGAAATTCATTTAGGTAGAGACAACATATTCTTCTCTCAACTGGCATCTGGCTGGGCAGAATGATGTCCTTTCATTCCCTTCCAGGCAATAGGCAACTTGTTCCTTCTGTCTTGTGAACTCTTCCTCCTAAGTTCAATGTGAATACAAGTGGCAGAACTGTGCCTCATGTCTCAAATGAGTGTCAGGGCTGCCTTGTCCAGTGTATTCATACTGGAGGGAAAAAAAAATGAATAGCCATACACACTATATAACCACTAAACTTTTTCAGTCCTCCTTGTGCTAACAGTGCATGAACGTGAGGTTTTGTTGTCATTTTTGTTTGTTTGTTTGTTTGCTTGCTTTAAACTCCTGACTGCCATATAGCAAACATGACAAAAAAACACCCTTTTTTGAGAATCTCTGAGAATGGCTCTGCTTTGTATTATCACCTGTCACTTCACCTGAACCATTTCAATCACAAGCGATATCCTTCTGTCAGGCTTGGTAGTACTTCCCAACCTTATGTCCCCTGCAAATCTCAAAGCTCATGTGTAATTTTTAATCTTCAGCCACCATGTCCATACCGAACATATCTAACTTTGAAGTCAGCTCTGCCCTGAATAGGAGGTTGGGTTTTCAGAGGTCCCTTCCAGCCTACATTTCTCCATGAGTCTTTGCCTCCTTAGCAGCTGCAGTTTCAGAACTGTCTCTGAGAATTACCATAGGTAACGACTCCTTTGCTGCTAAGTCCCTCTTCAGTGTGAACAATTGTAAATTCCCTTTATTCACTTGCAGCCCCAAAGCCCAAATCCGTAGATAATGTATCAGAAGCTCACAGAAAGTGAAATAGATGTAATTCATCCCCTGTGTAGGGAAGAACTGGTCCTAGAAAGGAAAGCTATTAAATTATCTGGAAACAATTTAGCTCTGATAAATTATTTTGTAAATTACACATTACCCCCTCCTTCCCTGGTCTTAGCTGTTCTTGCTCCAAAACTTTGCATGGTGTTGATGTCAAACTAACAGGCCCACACTTGTCTGGATGACTCTTTACCCTCTTCTGGACAGAGGTGTATTTGTTACTCTCCCATTCTGGGGACTATCCCTGATTTGCACAATTGTTATGCATTTTTCCTACTTGACTTGTTGTTCTGTGTGCCAATGCTGTTAATAGGCTAGGTAGATATCAGCTTTTCATTTTTCACTTGAATCGCTATAGATTGTTATTTCACCTCAGATGATGTTGCGCCTAGTGCCCTACCCTCCTTTTCAATGGGAGTCCTGTCACTGCCCTTAATATCACATTGTTGTTGCTGTTAGATGCAGGAAATAAGATTTGCAGCATTTGAGACATCAGTAACTTTTGATCTATTTTTGCCTCAAGCGTGCAACTGTCCTAATTTGTTCTCTTTGTTCCCCCTGGTTTCTGTGGCTTAAGTACCACTTACTATTATTGTTTAATTTCCTATGTGAAGGAAGTTTTCGGTCATTCTTACTTTATTTCTGCAGTTTTTAACCTCTGAAACATGCCTTTTCTCATCGCTTTTTTCCTCTTTGAATTTTGAATTTTAACTATGCCTTCTCTGCACTCAAGTCCCAGAGCTGCTTAGTCAGACTCAATTATTCATTTCCTTAGATTTCAAAGTTTGCATTTCTAAGCCTCAAAACCTTCATTCTAAACCTGGTTTTGTCTGTCGTGAAATGTAAAATGAGAAAAGTCAGCTCATGATCACACTTTATTCAAATTTTACTACATTTAAACCCATACAGGAGCCAAGTCTAAAATGGTCTTATATTTTTTCACTTTTGGGAAGAAATCCATCACATAGTACACCTCTATGAACATAAGTGGTAACTATCTTTCAATCTTTTGCTGGGAAGTTAAAGTCTCCCATAATTCCCATTATTGTTTACGTGTCTGATAACTGTACAGAGAGAATTCACTATTAGACTGGAGCTAAGAGCAAAGAGCAGGCTAGCAAGGCTGTCTATCTTTAGCAGTGATTTGCACAAAACCACTCTTTTGCTGACCCATAACATTTAATTTCTCCATCCTCTGCTTCTTGCTAACACAAAGCACCATCTTATTCCATCCATTTGCCTTGGTTTCCAGCCTTCCTGAGATTTATCAGTACTTGTATGACATTCATGCCTTTGTTTCACCCTTCCTGTGTTGACACTTGTCATAACAGTTTTAGATTCTGAACATGATCATCTCAAAGTTTGCCTGACAGTTAGGTCTTCCTCACATTGTCATAGAGTATCAGGTCTCTACCACTTGAAATAGATGGGATTGGATTAGATTATTGGCACCGTCTCTTGTGCTGGTAGTCCATTATCTTCACAGTCCGTACAACTGGCCATCAGTGAACATGAAGTGGCCTTATCCTGCCCATTTACCTTTCTGGAAATCAGCCACTCTCTCTGCCTAGAACAGGGAATGGATTTTCCTCACCTTTCTTCAAAAGCTCTGAAGTTTTCTGTGATCTTTCCAATTGTACGGTATGATAAGCTTTTGCTGCCACTGAAGGGTAGAAGTCATTATGAATAGTGCCAACAAAACAGAAACATAACAATGAAAACGATATTTTAATTCAGAATAGGTATTTGAAAAGTTCACCTTTTCTAGCACAAATGGGGAAAAGAAAAAAAGGAAGGAAAAAAAAAAAAAAAAAGCAGTCCTAAAACATCAAAAGTGTGGCCAAAGAATTAGAAGAAACACTATTTTTCCAAAGCTGCAATGTTTTCCATTCATCTGGCTGGGCCAGCAGAGCACTGGAGACCTGGATGCACTGTACTCATGGCTGGTTCCCCTAAATGACCTGCAGGGAGATCTTCTTCTCTCTATCCCTCTGTTTCTCCTTTCAATCTCTGTTTTGTCTGTTTGTATCACTAGCTCTCAAATCGCCACTGATATATGCACGTGCAGCACCCAGCACAACCTTGTTTCAGGCTCCAGCGGGACCTTTAGGCATTACCATCCTGTAAACAAATAACAATGATAGTGAGCGTAATTACAATCGTCAAACTATTCCAGCTCCACATCGTTAGCCATGCCCTGAGCTAAATAACATTTTAATCAGTTTGATATGTCATCTGTGGCTTTCTTCACTGTCACTTGCAATCCAGCAAACTCCTTCCTTCACGTTTCTAGATTAGACAGACGGTTCTCAACTGCAGACATCCAATTCCCTGTTCAGGAAGCAGCGAGACCTTTCCTCTTCTCACAGATTTAAGATGATAGCCAAGCATCATGAGACACAGTGCGTATGTCTCCTAGGCCCATCCCATGAGAGCAGGACATTTACCACACATGAGAAGAAGACTTAATGCAGTGGCAAAGCAAAATACTCAGTGTCAAAGCCATGTCTAGATGATCATTAAAGACAGATCAAAATTACCCAATACAGGAGGAAAATCTATCGTTTGTAGAAGATTATGTTCTCTGATTATTAGTTTCAAAATTAGTTTTTCCTTTGGATTTCCTCTGAACTTAAACTTAGTTTGGAATGCCTTTGGTTTTGAATATTTCTGAAATCGTATTACTTCTCCTAAGTAAGTTGCTAGTCTGTTCTGTTTACGTGAAATTCGAATAATATTGTGAAGTATCTGCCATCAGTTTTACTGTGTGCCAGGCTGAGTTCCCTGATGAATTTCAAATTTCAGATATGAAACAGTAAAGGTTAAAAAAAAAAAATGTTACAAAGGGTACTTCATGCAGTAGCATAAACTTCTGTTTTCTCAAAACTTGTATCAGTTCATCTCACCAGGACCAGCAGGGGAAGCACACTCTGCCTAGGCACTGGCAAAGGGACACAGTGAGAGTGTAGGGTCTCTTGCTGGGGCCATTCAAAATTTGACTGTACAAGCCCCTGAGAAATATGACAGGGCTTTAAAAATGGCCCTGCTTGAAGTACGCGGGTGATCTGGAGACCTCTAAGGTGCTTTCCAACAAAAGCTTTTCTATAATTGTATGAAATCACCTGTAATAGATTAACCCTGGTCATTATTCCTATCACAGGAAATAACTGTGACACCTGGGTAACAGGTGAGCTTACTGCGACACCAGGGAGAGCCTTCCTGTACTTAAAGGCAACCTGTAGGAAAGCTGGGGAGGGAGTCTTTATCAGGGCCTGGAGTGACAGGACAAGGAGTAACCGCTTTAAACTGAAAAGTAGCACCCAGAAAGAACGGAGTCACACAACAGGATTCATTTCCAAAACCACCTCATAGACACCTGGGCCAAAGAGCAGGGCCTTGAGCGGGTATATCACAATGGCAGAGTTCATTTCCTTCCCAGTAGCTGGCACGTGCCGTTTTTTGGGATTTCGGGGCTACAGTGAGCTGCTAAGAGGGATGTCTTAGCTCTTGCAGGGCAGTGCTTCCACTAAGGCCAGGACTTTTCTGCATCTTCTACTGCCCTGCAAGCGAGGATGCTTGGGGCACACAGGAAGCTGGGAGGGGACACAGCTGCAGGGATTCCATAAGGCACAAGCAAATGCAGCCTTGGCTTGGTGACACTTTCTCTTGATTACTGCTCAACACAAATTACCTCGAGCAAGTCTACTGTGAGGACTAAAGGAAAGAGACGTATGGATGCTGCTAAGCTCTTCTAGCTTGTACCAGGTAGGAAAGATACCTCTGTAGCAGGCGTGAAGAGGATAGCACTAATTAATTAGATGAGAAGCGGAGGAAAGGCACTTAGAGGTAGTGAAAAGCAGTTAATGTCATGTTCCGGGGAAGCTTCAGTCTGCTTAAGGAGCAGCAAGAACAAGCCTAAAGTCATAGCCAAATACAAGAAAGAGAGGAGGACATGCAGCATGAGAAGCTCCCGAGAGAAAGGAGCTCTGTTTTGGGTAAAAATCAGTCCCTTTTTCTATCATGGAGACATCCAAGGGCGTAGGACACGTGCACTTCAGGGAACCAAGAGATGCTGTGCATTTCTCTCGTCCCCCTGACACAGCCACTAGGTGACGATGCTTCCAATTCTCTCTAAAGAAACCTTGCTTTCTCAGGCCCAGGTGTCCAGCTGCACACCAAGGACGTCCCTGGCTCCCAGGCACAGTTCCCAGGCCCAAGGCCGAGCTCCGCTCCGAACCCCCATTCCAGCAGACCTTGCTCCTGGCATTGTGGAGCAGCCATTTCATGTCAGCCTTTTCTCCTGGCAGTCAGCTTAGCGCCGTAACCTCTGCCATCGGGGCGCCCGAGAGCCGTGTGAGGTCAGCAGAGAGTCACTGTCAGCCTTTGACCTCACAAAGGTGGGTGGCCATAAGTGCCCTGAGCGTCCAGCTCGCATTGAGTACTGCTGGTGGCACTCGAGGCGTGGAGGTCTGCATGGTGCAATGGGAGATGCCGATGTCCTGCTGCTGGAACAAGAGGCGCTGATGTGCTGCTGGTGCAGGAGGAGACGTGAAGGTGCTGCTGCTTAGAGGTGCTGAGGGGCGGGCAGCCTCAGCGGGCAGCTGAATCAGAGGGCAGGGAAGCCAAGCAGCTTCCTTCTCTGGGGAAGGGGGCACAGAGAAAGTGATTGGAAATGGGGTACAAGCCCTCAGCCTCTAAAAGCAATCCCTCAGATGTTTAGGCATAGTAAAGTTAGGTATATCTATTTGACTCTAGACCCCAACATGTTTGTTAGTGTTCTGGTTTGTCCACTGCTTTCTTGTGGGGGATTTGAGTTGGCCATTACTGTTTAGGTGAATGCTGACTTCATATCTATGGTGCACTTTATTCTTAAAATGGGAAGTTTCTACCAATTTCCCGTCCAAACTTGCTCATAAGCCAACTGCAGTCATCATTTCAGATGTGTCTCCCAACTTACACATTTCCTATTTCTCCTTGATATTTACTCAAGAAATTCATTTACGTAGAGACAACATATTCTTCTCTCAACTGGCATCTGGCTGGGCAGAATGATGTCCTTTCATTCCCTTCCAGGCAATAGGCAACTTGTTCCTTCTGTCTTGTGAACTCTTCCTCCTAAGTTCAATGTGAATACAAGTGGCAGAACTGTGCCTCATGTCTCAAATGAGTGTCAGGGCTGCCTTGTCCAGTGTATTCATACTGGAGGGAAAAAAAAATGAATAGCCATACACACTATATAACCACTAAACTTTTTCAGTCCTCCTTGTGCTAACAGTGCATGAACGTGAGGTTTTGTTGTCATTTTTGTTTGTTTGTTTGTTTGCTTGCTTTAAACTCCTGACTGCCATATAGCAAACATGACAAAAAAACACCCTTTTTTGAGAATCTCTGAGAATGGCTCTGCTTTGTATTATCACCTGTCACTTCACCTGAACCATTTCAATCACAAGCGATATCCTTCTGTCAGGCTTGGTAGTACTTCCCAACCTTATGTCCCCTGCAAATCTCAAAGCTCATGTGTAATTTTTAATCTTCAGCCACCATGTCCATACCGAACATATCTAACTTTGAAGTCAGCTCTGCCCTGAATAGGAGGTTGGGTTTTCAGAGGTCCCTTCCAGCCTACATTTCTCCATGAGTCTTTGCCTCCTTAGCAGCTGCAGTTTCAGAACTGTCTCTGAGAATTACCATAGGTAACGACTCCTTTGCTGCTAAGTCCCTCTTCAGTGTGAACAATTGTAAATTCCCTTTATTCACTTGCAGCCCCAAAGCCCAAATCCGTAGATAATGTATCAGAAGCTCACAGAAAGTGAAATAGATGTAATTCATCCCCTGTGTAGGGAAGAACTGGTCCTAGAAAGGAAAGCTATTAAATTATCTGGAAACAATTTAGCTCTGATAAATTATTTTGTAAATTACACATTACCCCCTCCTTCCCTGGTCTTAGCTGTTCTTGCTCCAAAACTTTGCATGGTGTTGATGTCAAACTAACAGGCCCACACTTGTCTGGATGACTCTTTACCCTCTTCTGGACAGAGGTGTATTTGTTACTCTCCCATTCTGGGGACTATCCCTGATTTGCACAATTGTTATGCATTTTTCCTACTTGACTTGTTGTTCTGTGTGCCAATGCTGTTAATAGGCTAGGTAGATATCAGCTTTTCATTTTTCACTTGAATCGCTATAGATTGTTATTTCACCTCAGATGATGTTGCGCCTAGTGCCCTACCCTCCTTTTCAATGGGAGTCCTGTCACTGCCCTTAATATCACATTGTTATTGCTGTTAGATGCAGGAAATAAGATTTGCAGCATTTGAGACATCAGTAACTTTTGATCTATTTTTGCCTCAAGTGTGCAACTGTCCTAATTTGTTCTCTTTGTTCCCCCTGGTTTCTGTGGCTTAAGTACCACTTACTATTATTGTTTAATTTCCTATGTGAAGGAGGTTTTTGGTCATTCTTACTTTATTTCTGCAGTTTTTAACCTCTGAAACATGCCTTTTCTCATCGCTTTTTTCCTCTTTGAATTTTGAATTTTAACTATGCCTTCTCTGCACTCAAGTCCCAGAGCTGCTTAGTCAGACTCAATTATTCATTTCCTTAGATTTCAAAGTTTGCATTTCTAAGCCTCAAAACCTTCATTCTAAACCTGGTTTTGTCTGTCGTGAAATGTAAAATGAGAAAAGTCAGCTCATGATCACACTTTATTCAAATTTTACTACATTTAAACCCATACAGGAGCCAAGTCTAAAACGGTCTTATATTTTTTCACTTTTGGGAAGAAATCCATCACATAGTACACCTCTATGAACATAAGTGGTAATTATCTTTCAATCTTTTGCTGGGAAGTTAAAGTCTCCCATAATTCCCATTATTGTTTACGTGTCTGATAACTGTACAGAGAGAATTCACTATTAGACTGGAGCTAAGAGCAAAGAGCAGGCTAGCAAGGCTGTCTATCTTTAGCAGTGATTTGCACAAAACCACTCTTTTGCTGACCCATAACATTTAATTTCTCCATCCTCTGCTTCTTGCTAACACAAAGCACCATCTTATTCCATCCATTTGCCTTGGTTTCCAGCCTTCCTGAGATTTATCAGTACTTGTATGACATTCATGCCTTTGTTTCACCCTTCCTGTGTTGACACTTGTCATAACAGTTTTAGATCCTGAACATGATCATCTCAAAGTTTGCCTGACAGTTAGGTCTTCCTCACATTGTCATAGAGTATCAGGTCTCTACCACTTGAAATAGATTGGATTGGATTAGATTATTGGCACCGTCTCTTGTGCTGGTAGTCCATTATCTTCACAGTCCGTACAACTGGCCATCAGTGAACATGAAGTGGCCTTATCCTGCCCATTTACCTTTCTGGAAATCAGCCACTCTCTCTGCCTAGAACAGGGAATGGATTTTCCTCACCTTTCTTCAAAAGCTCTGAAGTTTTCTGTGATCTTTCCAATTGTACGGTATGATAAGCTTTTGCTGCCACTGAAGGGTAGAAGTCATTATGAATAGTGCCAACAAAACAGAAACATAACAATGAAAACGATATTTTAATTCAGAATAGGTATTTGAAAAGTTCACCTTTTCTAGCACAAATGGGGAAAAGAAAAAAAGGAAGGGAAAAAAAAAAAAAAAAAAAAGCAGTCCTAAAACATCAAAACTGTGGCCAAAGAATTAGAAGAAACACTATTTTTCCAAAGCTGCAATGTTTTCCATTCATCTGGCTGGGCCAGCAGAGCACTGGAGACCTGGATGCACTGTACTCATGGCTGGTTCCCCTAAATGACCTGCAGGGAGATCTTCTTCTCTCTATCCCTCTGTTTCTCCTTTCAATCTCTGTTTTGTCTGTTTGTATCACTAGCTCTTAAATCGCCACTGATATATGCACGTGCAGCACCCAGCACAACCTTGTTTCAGGCTCCAGCGGGACCTTTAGGCATTACCATCCTGTAAACAAATAACAATGATAGTGAGCGTAATTACAATCGTCAAACTATTCCAGCTCCACATCATTAGCCATGCCCTGAGCTAAATAACATTTTAATCAGTTTGATATGTCATCTGTGGCTTTCTTCACTGTCACTTGCAATCCAGCAAACTCCTTCCTTCACGTTTCTAGATTAGACAGAGGGTTCTCAACTGCAGACATCCAATTCCCTGTTCAGGAAGCAGCGAGACCTTTCCTCTTCTCACAGATTTAAGATGATAGCCAAGCATCATGAGACACAGTGCGTATGTCTCCTAGGCCCATCCCATGAGAGCAGGACATTTACCACACATGAGAAGAAGACTTAATGCAGTGGCAAAGCAAAATACTCGGTGTCAAAGCCATGTCTAGATGATCATTAAAGACAGATCAAAATTACCCAATACAGGAGGAAAATCTATCGTTTGTAGAAGATTATGTTCTCTGATTATTAGTTTCAAAATTAGTTTTTCCTTTGGATTTCCTCTGAACTTAAACTTAGTTTGGAATGCCTTTGGTTTTGAATATTTCTGAAATCGTATTACTTCTCCTAAGTAAGTTGCTAGTCTGTTCTATTTACGTGAAATTCGAATAATATTGTGAAGTATCTGCCATCAGTTTTACTGTGTGCCAGGCTGAGTTCCCTGATGAATTTCAAATTTCAGATATGAAACAGTAAAGGTTAAAAAAAAAAATGTTACAAAGGGTACTTCATGCAGTAGCATAAACTTCTGTTTTCTCAAAACTTGTATCAGTTCATCTCACCAGGACCAGCAGGGGAAGCACACTCTGCCTAGGCACTGGCAAAGGGACACAGTGAGAGTGTAGGGTCTCTTGCTGGGGCCATTCAAAATTTGACTGTACAAGCCCCTGAGCAATATGACAGGGCTTTAAAAATGGCCCTGCTTGAAGTACGCGGGTGATCTGGAGACCTCTAAGGTGCTTTCCAACAAAAGCTTTTCTATAATTGTATGAAATCACTTGCAATAAATTAACCCTGGTCATTATTCCTATCACAGGAAATAACTGTGACACCTGGGTAACAGGTGAGCTTACTGCGACACCAGGGAGAGCCTTCCTGTACTTAAAGGCAACCTGTAGGAAAGCTGGGGAGGGAGTCTTTATCAGGGCCTGGAGTGACAGGACAAGGAGTAACCGCTTTAAACTGAAAAGTAGCACCCAGAAAGAACGGAGTCACGCAACAGGATTCATTTCCAAAACCACCTCATAGACACCTGGGCCAAAGAGCAGGGCCTTGAGCGGGTATATCACAATGGCAGAGTTCATTTCCTTCCCAGTAGCTGGCACGTGCCGTTTTTTGGGATTTCGGGGCTACAGTGAGCTGCTAAGAGGGATGTCTTAGCTCTTGCAGGGCAGTGCTTCCACTAAGGCCAGGACTTTTCTGCATCTTCTACTGCCCTGCAAGCGAGGATGCTTGGGGCACACAGGAAGCTGGGAGGGGACACAGCTGCAGGGATTCCATAAGGCACAAGCAAATGCAGCCTTGGCTTGGTGACACTTTCTCTTGATTACTGCTCAACACAAATTACCTCGAGCAAGTCTACTGTGAGGACTAAAGGAAAGAGACGTATGGATGCTGCTAAGCTCTTCTAGCTTGTACCAGGTAGGAAAGATACCTCTGTAGCAGGCGTGAAGAGGATAGCACTAATTAATTAGATGAGAAGCGGAGGAAAGGCACTTAGAGGTAGTGAAAAGCAGTTAATGTGATGTTCCGGGGAAGCTTCAGTCTGCTTAAGGAGTAGCAAGAACAAGCCTAAAGTCATAGCCAAATACAAGAAAGAGAGGAGGACACGCAGCATGAGAAGCTCCCGAGAGAAAGGAGCTCTGTTTTGGGTAAAAATCAGTCCCTTTTTCTATCATGGAGACATCCAAGGGCGTAGGACACGTGCGCTTCAGGGAACCAAGAGATGCTGTGCATTTCTCTCGTCCCCCTGACACAGCCACTAGGTGACGATGCTTCCAATTCTCTCTAAAGAAACCTTGCTTTCTCAGGCCCAGGTGTCCAGCTGCACACCAAGGACGTCCCTGGCTCCCAGGCACAGTTCCCAGGCCCAAGGCCGAGCTCCCCTCCGAACCCCCATTCCAGCAGACCTTGCTCCTGGCATTGTGGAGCAGCCATTTCATGTCAGCCTTTTCTCCTGGCAGTCAGCTTAGCGCCGTAACCTCTGCCATCGGGGCGCCCGAGAGCCGTGTGAGGTCAGCAGAGAGTCACTGTCAGCCTTTGACCTCACAAAGGTGGGTGGCCATAAGTGCCCGGAGCGTCCAGCTCGCATTGAGTACTTCTGGTGGCACTCGAGGCGTGGAGGTCTGCATGGTGCAATGGGAGACGCCGATGTCCTGCTGCTGGAACAAGAGGCGCTGATGTGCTGCTGGTGCAGGAGAAGACGTGAAGGTGCTGCTGCTTAGAGGTGCTGAGGAGCGGGCAGCCTCAGCGGGCAGCTGAATCAGAGGGCAGGGAAGCCAAGCAGCTTCCTTCTCTGGGGAAGGGGGCACAGAGAAAGTGATTGGAAATGGGGTACAAGCCCTCAGCCTCTAAAAGCAATCCCTCAGATGTTTAGGTATAGTAAAGTTAGGTATATCTATTTGACTCTAGACCCCAACATGTTTGTTAGTGTTCTGGTTTGTCCACTGCTTTCTTGTGGGGGATTTGAGTTGGCCATTACTGTTTAGGTGAATGCTGACTTCATATCTATGGTGCACTTTATTCTTAAAATGGGAAGTTTCTACCAATTTCCCGTCCAAACTTGCTCATAAGCCAACTGCAGTCATCATTTCAGATGTGTCTCCCAACTTACACATTTCCTATTTCTCCTTGATATTTACTCAAGAAATTCATTTACGTAGAGACAACATATTCTTCTCTCAACTGGCATCTGGCTGGGCAGAATGATGTCCTTTCATTCCCTTCCAGGCAATAGGCAACTTGTTCCTTCTGTCTTGTGAACTCTTCCTCCTAAGTTCAATGTGAATACAAGTGGCAGAACTGTGCCTCATGTCTCAAATGAGTGTCAGGGCTGCCTTGTCCAGTGTATTCATACTGGAGGGAAAAAAAAATGAATAGCCATACACACTATATAACCACTAAACTTTTTCAGTCCTCCTTGTGCTAACAGTGCATGAACGTGAGGTTTTGTTGTCATTTTTGTTTGTTTGTTTGTTTGCTTGCTTTAAACTCCTGACTGCCATATAGCAAACATGACAAAAAAACACCCTTTTTTGAGAAGCTCTGAGAATGGCTCTGCTTTGTATTATCACCTGTCACTTCACCTGACCCATTTCAATCACAAGCGATATCCTTCTGTCAGGCTTGGTAGTACTTCCCAACCTTATGTCCCCTGCAAATCTCAAAGCTCATGTGTAATTTTTAATCTTCAGCCACCATGTCCATACCGAACATATCTAACTTTGAAGTCAGCTCTGCCCTGAATAGGAGGTTGGGTTTTCAGAGGTCCCTTCCAGCCTACATTTCTCCATGAGTCTTTGCCTCCTTAGCAGCTGCAGTTTCAGAACTGTCTCTGAGAATTACCATAGGTAACGACTCCTTTGCTGCTAAGTCCCTCTTCAGTGTGAACAATTGTAAATTCCCTTTATTCACTTGCAGCCCCAAAGCCCAAATCCGTAGATAATGTATCAGAAGCTCACAGAAAGTGAAATAGATGTAATTCATCCCCTGTGTAGGGAAGAACTGGTCCTAGAAAGGAAAGCTATTAAATTATCTGGAAACAATTTAGCTCTGATAAATTATTTTGTAAATTACACATTACCCCCTCCTTCCCTGGTCTTAGCTGTTCTTGCTCCAAAACTTTGCATGGTGTTGATGTCAAACTAACAGGCCCACACTTGTCTGGATGACTCTTTACCCTCTTCTGGACAGAGGTGTATTTGTTACTCTCCCATTCTGGGGACTATCCCTGATTTGCACAATTGTTATGCATTTTTCCTACTTGACTTGTTGTTCTGTGTGCCAATGCTGTTAATAGGCTAGGTAGATATCAGCTTTTCATTTTTCACTTGAATCGCTATAGATTGTTATTTCACCTCAGATGATGTTGCGCCTAGTGCCCTACCCTCCTTTTCAATGGGAGTCCTGTCACTGCCCTTAATATCACATTGTTGTTGCTGTTAGATGCAGGAAATAAGATTTGCAGCATTTGAGACATCAGTAACTTTTGATCTATTTTTGCCTCAAGTGTGCAACTGTCCTAGTTTGTTCTCTTTGTTCCCCCTGGTTTCTGTGGCTTAAGTACCACTTACTATTATTGTTTAATTTCCTATGTGAAGGAGGTTTTTGGTCATTCTTACTTTATTTCTGCAGTTTTTAACCTCTGAAACATGCCTTTTCTCATCGCTTTTTTCCTCTTTGAATTTTGAATTTTAACTATGCCTTCTCTGCACTCAAGTCCCAGAGCTGCTTAGTCAGACTCAATTATTCATTTCCTTAGATTTCAAAGTTTGCATTTCTAAGCCTCAAAACCTTCATTCTAAACCTGGTTTTGTCTGTCGTGAAATGTAAAATGAGAAAAGTCAGCTCATGATCACACTTTATTCAAATTTTACTACATTTAAACCCATACAGGAGCCAAGTCTAAAATGGTCTTATATTTTTTCACTTTTGGGAAGAAATCCATCACATAGTATACCTCTATGAACATAAGTGGTAATTATCTTTCAATCTTTTGCTGGGAAGTTAAAGTCTCCCATAATTCCCATTATTGTTTACGTGTCTGATAACTGTACAGAGAGAATTCACTATTAGACTGGAGCTAAGAGCAAAGAGCAGGCTAGCAAGGCTGTCTATCTTTAGCAGTGATTTGCACAAAACCACTCTTTTGCTGACCCATAACATTTAATTTCTCCATCCTCTGCTTCTTGCTAACACAAAGCACCATCTTATTCCATCCATTTGCCTTGGTTTCCAGCCTTCCTGAGATTTATCAGTACTTGTATGACATTCATGCCTTTGTTTCACCCTTCCTGTGTTGACACTTGTCATAACAGTTTTAGATCCTGAACATGATCATCTCAAAGTTTGCCTGACAGTTAGGTCTTCCTCACATTGTCATAGAGTATCAGGTCTCTACCACTTGAAATAGATTGGATTGGATTAGATTATTGGCACCGTCTCTTGTGCTGGTAGTCCATTATCTTCACAGTCCGTACAACTGGCCGTCAGTGAACATGAAGTGGCCTTATCCTGCCCATTTACCTTTCTGGAAATCAGCCACTCTCTCTGCCTAGAACAGGGAATGGATTTTCCTCACCTTTCTTCAAAAGCTCTGAAGTTTTCTGTGATCTTTCCAATTGTACGGTATGATAAGCTTTTGCTGCCACTGAAGGGTAGAAGTCATTATGAATAGTGCCAACAAAACAGAAACATAACAATGAAAACGATATTTTAATTCAGAATAGGTATTTGAAAAGTTCACCTTTTCTAGCACAAATGGGGAAAAGAAAAAAAGGAAGGAAAAAAAAAAAAGAAAAGCAGTCCTAAAACATCAAAAGTGTGGCCAAAGAATTAGAAGAAACACTATTTTTCCAAAGCTGCAATGTTTTCCATTCATCTGGCTGGGCCAGCAGAGCACTGGAGACCTGGATGCACTGTACTCATGGCTGGTTCCCCTAAATGACCTGCAGGGAGATCTTCTTCTCTCTATCCCTCTGTTTCTCCTTTCAATCTCTGTTTTGTCTGTTTGTATCACTAGCTCTCAAATCGCCACTGATATATGCACGTGCAGCACCCAGCACAACCTTGTTTCAGGCTCCAGCGGGACCTTTAGGCATTACCATCCTGTAAACAAATAACAATGATAGTGAGTGTAATTACAATCGTCAAACTATTCCAGCTCCACATCATTAGCCATGCCCTGAGCTAAATAACATTTTAATCAGTTTGATATGTCATCTGTGGCTTTCTTCACTGTCACTTGCAATCCAGCAAACTCCTTCCTTCACGTTTCTAGATTAGACAGAGGGTTCTCAACTGCAGACATCCAATTCCCTGTTCAGGAAGCAGCGAGACCTTTCCTCTTCTCACAGATTTAAGATGATAGCCAAGCATCATGAGACACAGTGCGTATGTCTCCTAGGCCCATCCCATGAGAGCAGGACATTTACCACACATGAGAAGAAGACTTAATGCAGTGGCAAAGCAAAATACTCGGTGTCAAAGCCATGTCTAGATGATCATTAAAGACAGATCAAAATTACCCAATACAGGAGGAAAATCTATCGTTTGTAGAAGATTATGTTCTCTGATTATTAGTTTCAAAATTAGTTTTTCCTTTGGATTTCCTCTGAACTTAAACTTAGTTTGGAATGCCTTTGGTTTTGAATATTTCTGAAATCGTATTACTTCTCCTAAGTAAGTTGCTAGTCTGTTCTGTTTACGTGAAATTCGAATAATATTGTGAAGTATCTGCCATCAGTTTTACTGTGTGCCAGGCTGAGTTCCCTGATGAATTTCAAATTTCAGATATGAAACAGTAAAGGTTAAAAAAAAAAATGTTACAAAGGGTACTTCATGCAGTAGCATAAACTTCTGTTTTCTCAAAACTTGTATCAGTTCATCTCACCAGGACCAGCAGGGGAAGCACACTCTGCCTAGGCACTGGCAAAGGGACACAGTGAGAGTGTAGGGTCTCTTGCTGGGGCCATTCAAAATTTGACTGTACAAGCCCCTGAGCAATATGACAGGGCTTTAAAAATGGCCCTGCTTGAAGTACGCGGGTGATCTGGAGACCTCTAAGGTGCTTTCCAACAAAAGCTTTTCTATAATTGTATGAAATTACCTGCAATAGTTTAACCCTGGTCATTATTCCTATCACAGGAAATAACTGTGACACCTGGGTAACAGGTGAGCTTACTGCGACACCAGGGAGAGCCTTCCTGTACTTAAAGGCAACCTGTAGGAAAGCTGGGGAGGGAGTCTTTATCAGGGCCTGCAGTGACAGGACAAGGAGTAACCGCTTTAAACTGAAAAGTAGCACCCAGAAAGAACGGAGTTACGCAACAGGATTCATTTCCAAAACCACCTCATAGACACCTGGGCCAAAGAGCAGGGCCTTGAGCGGGTATATCACAATGACGGAGTTCATTTCCTTCCCAGTAGCTGGCACGTGCCGTTTTTTGGGATTTCGGGGCTACAGTGAGCTGCTAAGAGGGATGTCTTAGCTCTTGCAGGGCAGTGCTTCCACTAAGGCCAGGACTTTTCTGCATCTTCTACTGCCCTGCAAGCGAGGATGCTTGGGGCACACAGGAAGCTGGGAGGGGACACAGCTGCAGGGATTCCATAAGACACAAGCAAATGCAGCCTTGGCTTGGTGACACTTTCTCTTGATTACTGCTCAACACAAATTACCTCGAGCAAGTCTACTGTGAGGACTAAAGGAAAGAGACGTATGGATGCTGCTAAGCTCTTCTAGCTTGTACCAGGTAGGAAAGATACCTCTGTAGCAGGCGTGAAGAGGATAGCACTAATTAATTAGATGAGAAGCGGAGGAAAGGCACTTAGAGGTAGTGAAAAGCAGTTAATGTCATGTTCCAGGGAAGCTTCAGTCTGCTTAAGGAGTAGCAAGAACAAGCCTAAAGTCATAGCCAAATACAAGAAAGAGAGGAGGACACGCAGCATGAGAAGCTCCCGAGAGAAAGGAGCTCTGTTTTGGGTAAAAATCAGTCCCTTTTTCTATCATGGAGACATCCAAGGGCGTAGGACACGTGCACTTCAGGGAACCAAGAGATGCTGTGCATTTCTCTCGTCCCCCTGACACAGCCACTAGGTGACGATGCTTCCAATTCTCTCTAAAGAAACCTTGCTTTCTCAGGCCCAGGTGTCCAGCTGCACACCAAGGACGTCCCTGGCTCCCAGGCACAGTTCCCAGGCCCAAGGCCGAGCTCCGCTCCGAACCCCCATTCCAGCAGACCTTGCTCCTGGCATTGTGGAGCAGCCATTTCATGTCAGCCTTTTCTCCTGGCAGTCAGCTTAGCGCCGTAACCTCTGCCATCGGGGCGCCCGAGAGCCGTGTGAGGTCAGCAGAGAGTCACTGTCAGCCTTTGACCTCACAAAGGTGGGTGGCCATAAGTGCCCTGAGCGTCCAGCTCGCATTGAGTACTGCTGGTGGCACTCGAGGCGTGGAGGTCTGCATGGTGCAATGGGAGACGCCGATGTCCTGCTGCTGGAACAAGAGGCGCTGATGTGCTGCTGGTGCAGGAGGAGACGTGAAGGTGCTGCTGCTTAGAGGTGCTGAGGGGCGGGCAGCCTCAGTGGGCAGCTGAATCAGAGGGCAGGGAAGCCAAGCAGCTTCCTTCTCTGGGGAAGGGGGCACAGAGAAAGTGATTGGAAATGGGGTACAAGCCCTCAGCCTCTAAAAGCAATCCCTCAGATGTTTAGGCATAGTAAAGTTAGGTATATCTATTTGACTCTAGACCCCAACATGTTTGTTAGTGTTCTGGTTTGTCCACTGCTTTCTTGTGGGGGATTTGAGTTGGCCATTACTGTTTAGGTGAATGCTGACTTCATATCTATGGTGCACTTTATTCTTAAAATGGGAAGTTTCTACCAATTTCCCGTCCAAACTTGCTCATAAGCCAACTGCAGTCATCATTTCAGATGTGTCTCCCAACTTACACATTTCCTATTTCTCCTTGATATTTACTCAAGAAATTCATTTACGTAGAGACAACATATTCTTCTCTCAACTGGCATCTGGCTGGGCAGAATGATGTCCTTTCATTCCCTTCCAGGCAATAGGCAACTTGTTCCTTCTGTCTTGTGAACTCTTCCTCCTAAGTTCAATGTGAATACAAGTGGCAGAACTGTGCCTCATGTCTCAAATGAGTGTCAGGGCTGCCTTGTCCAGTGTATTCATACTGGAGGGAAAAAAAAATGAATAGCCATACACACTATATAACCACTAAACTTTTTCAGTCCTCCTTGTGCTAACAGTGCATGAACGTGAGGTTTTGTTGTCATTTTTGTTTGTTTGTTTGTTTGCTTGCTTTAAACTCCTGACTGCCATATAGCAAACATGACAAAAAAACACCCTTTTTTGAGAAGCTCTGAGAATGGCTCTGCTTTGTATTATCACCTGTCACTTCACCTGAACCATTTCAATCACAAGCGATATCCTTCTGTCAGGCTTGGTAGTACTTCCCAACCTTATGTCCCCTGCAAATCTCAAAGCTCATGTGTAATTTTTAATCTTCAGCCACCATGTCCATACCGAACATATCTAACTTTGAAGTCAGCTCTGCCCTGAATAGGAGGTTGGGTTTTCAGAGGTCCCTTCCAGCCTACATTTCTCCATGAGTCTTTGCCTCCTTAGCAGCTGCAGTTTCAGAACTGTCTCTGAGAATTACCATAGGTAACGACTCCTTTGCTGCTAAGTCCCTCTTCAGTGTGAACAATTGTAAATTCCCTTTATTCACTTGCAGCCCCAAAGCCCAAATCCGTAGATAATGTATCAGAAGCTCACAGAAAGTGAAATAGATGTAATTCATCCCCTGTGTAGGGAAGAACTGGTCCTAGAAAGGAAAGCTATTAAATTATCTGGAAACAATTTAGCTCTGATAAATTATTTTGTAAATTACACATTACCCCCTCCTTCCCTGGTCTTAGCTGTTCTTGCTCCAAAACTTTGCATGGTGTTGATGTCAAACTAACAGGCCCACACTTGTCTGGATGACTCTTTACCCTCTTCTGGACAGAGGTGTATTTGTTACTCTCCCATTCTGGGGACTATCCCTGATTTGCACAATTGTTATGCATTTTTCCTACTTGACTTGTTGTTCTGTGTGCCAATGCTGTTAATAGGCTAGGTAGATATCAGCTTTTCATTTTTCACTTGAATCGCTATAGATTGTTATTTCACCTCAGATGATGTTGCGCCTAGTGCCCTACCCTCCTTTTCAATGGGAGTCCTGTCACTGCCCTTAATATCACATTGTTGTTGCTGTTAGATGCAGGAAATAAGATTTGCAGCATTTGAGACATCAGTAACTTTTGATCTATTTTTGCCTCAAGTGTGCAACTGTCCTAGTTTGTTCTCTTTGTTCCCCCTGGTTTCTGTGGCTTAAGTACCACTTACTATTATTGTTTAATTTCCTATGTGAAGGAGGTTTTTGGTCATTCTTACTTTATTTCTGCAGTTTTTAACCTCTGAAACATGCCTTTTCTCATCGCTTTTTTCCTCTTTGAATTTTGAATTTTAACTATGCCTTCTCTGCACTCAAGTCCCAGAGCTGCTTAGTCAGACTCAATTATTCATTTCCTTAGATTTCAAAGTTTGCATTTCTAAGCCTCAAAACCTTCATTCTAAACCTGGTTTTGTCTGTCGTGAAATGTAAAATGAGAAAAGTCAGCTCATGATCACACTTTATTCAAATTTTACTACATTTAAACCCATACAGGAGCCAAGTCTAAAATGGTCTTATATTTTTTCACTTTTGGGAAGAAATCCATCACATAGTATACCTCTATGAACATAAGTGGTAATTATCTTTCAATCTTTTGCTGGGAAGTTAAAGTCTCCCATAATTCCCATTATTGTTTACGTGTCTGATAACTGTACAGAGAGAATTCACTATTAGACTGGAGCTAAGAGCAAAGAGCAGGCTAGCAAGGCTGTCTATCTTTAGCAGTGATTTGCACAAAACCACTCTTTTGCTGACCCATAACATTTAATTTCTCCATCCTCTGCTTCTTGCTAACACAAAGCACCATCTTATTCCATCCATTTGCCTTGGTTTCCAGCCTTCCTGAGATTTATCAGTACTTGTATGACATTCATGCCTTTGTTTCACCCTTCCTGTGTTGACACTTGTCATAACAGTTTTAGATCCTGAACATGATCATCTCAAAGTTTGCCTGACAGTTAGGTCTTCCTCACATTGTCATAGAGTATCAGGTCTCTACCACTTGAAATAGATTGGATTGGATTAGATTATTGGCACCGTCTCTTGTGCTGGTAGTCCATTATCTTCACAGTCCGTACAACTGGCCATCAGTGAACATGAAGTGGCCTTATCCTGCCCATTTACCTTTCTGGAAATCAGCCACTCTCTCTGCCTAGAACAGGGAATGGATTTTCCTCACCTTTCTTCAAAAGCTCTGAAGTTTTCTGTGATCTTTCCAATTGTACGGTATGATAAGCTTTTGCTGCCACTGAAGGGTAGAAGTCATTATGAATAGTGCCAACAAAACAGAAACATAACAATGAAAACGATATTTTAATTCAGAATAGGTATTTGAAAAGTTCACCTTTTCTAGCACAAATGGGGAAAAGAAAAAAAGGAAGGAAAAAAAAAAAAAAAAAGCAGTCCTAAAACATCAAAACTGTGGCCAAAGAATTAGAAGAAACACTATTTTTCCAAACCTGCAATGTTTTCCATTCATCTGGCTGGGCCAGCAGAGCACTGGAGACCTGGATGCACTGTACTCATGGCTGGTTCCCCTAAATGACCTGCAGGGAGATCTTCTTCTCTCTATCCCTCTGTTTCTCCTTTCAATCTCTGTTTTGTCTGTTTGTATCACTAGCTCTCAAATCGCCACTGATATATGCACGTGCAGCACCCAGCACAACCTTGTTTCAGGCTCCAGCGGGACCTTTAGGCATTACCATCCTGTAAACAAATAACAATGATAGTGAGCGTAATTACAATCGTCAAACTATTCCAGCTCCACATCATTAGCCATGCCCTGAGCTAAATAACATTTTAATCAGTTTGATATGTCATCTGTGGCTTTCTTCACTGTCACTTGCAATCCAGCAAACTCCTTCCTTCACGTTTCTAGATTAGACAGAGGGTTCTCAACTGCAGACATCCAATTCCCTGTTCAGGAAGCAGCGAGACCTTTCCTCTTCTCACAGATTTAAGATGATAGCCAAGCATCATGAGACACAGTGCGTATGTCTCCTAGGCCCATCCCATGAGAGCAGGACATTTACCACACATGAGAAGAAGACTTAATGCAGTGGCAAAGCAAAATACTCAGTGTCAAAGCCATGTCTAGATGATCATTAAAGACAGATCAAAATTACCCAATACAGGAGGAAAATCTATCGTTTGTAGAAGATTATGTTCTCTGATTATTAGTTTCAAAATTAGTTTTTCCTTTGGATTTCCTCTGAACTTAAACTTAGTTTGGAATGCCTTTGGTTTTGAATATTTCTGAAATCGTATTACTTCTCCTAAGTAAGTTGCTAGTCTGTTCTGTTTACGTGAAATTCGAATAATATTGTGAAGTATCTGCCATCAGTTTTACTGTGTGCCAGGCTGAGTTCCCTGATGAATTTCAAATTTCAGATATGAAACAGTAAAGGTTAAAAAAAAAAAATGTTACAAAGGGTACTTCATGCAGTAGCATAAACTTCTGTTTTCTCAAAACTTGTATCAGTTCATCTCACCAGGACCAGCAGGGGAAGCACACTCTGCCTAGGCACTGGCAAAGGGACACAGTGAGAGTGTAGGGTCTCTTGCTGGGGCCATTCAAAATTTGACTGTACAAGCCCCTGAGCAATATGACAGGGCTTTAAAAATGGCCCTGCTTGAAGTACGCGGGTGATCTGGAGACCTCTAAGGTGCTTTCCAACAAAAGCTTTTCTATAATTGTATGAAATCACCTGCAATAGATTAACCCTGGTCATTATTCCTATCACAGGAAATAACTGTGACACCTGGGTAACAGGTGAGCTTACTGCGACACCAGGGAGAGCCTTCCTGTACTTAAAGGCAACCTGTAGGAAAGCTGGGGAGGGAGTCTTTATCAGGGCCTGGAGTGACAGGACAAGGAGTAACCGCTTTAAACTGAAAAGTAGCACCCAGAAAGAACGGAGTCACGCAACAGGATTCATTTCCAAAACCACCTCATAGACACCTGGGCCAAAGAGCAGGGCCTTGAGCGGGTATATCACAATGACAGAGTTCATTTCCTTCCCAGTAGCTGGCACGTGCCGTTTTTTGGGATTTCGGGGCTACAGTGAGCTGCTAAGAGGGATGTCTTAGCTCTTGCAGGGCAGTGCTTCCACTAAGGCCAGGACTTTTCTGCATCTTCTACTGCCCTGCAAGCGAGGATGCTTGGGGCACACAGGAAGCTGGGAGGGGACACAGCTGCAGGGATTCCATAAGACACAAGCAAATGCAGCCTTGGCTTGGTGACACTTTCTCTTGATTACTGCTCAACACAAATTACCTCGAGCAAGTCTACTGTGAGGACTAAAGGAAAGAGACGTATGGATGCTGCTAAGCTCTTCTAGCTTGTACCAGGTAGGAAAGATACCTCTGTAGCAGGCGTGAAGAGGATAGCACTAATTAATTAGATGAGAAGCGGAGGAAAGGCACTTAGAGGTAGTGAAAAGCAGTTAATGTGATGTTCCGGGGAAGCTTCAGTCTGCTTAAGGAGTAGCAAGAACAAGCCTAAAGTCATAGCCAAATACAAGAAAGAGAGGAGGACACGCAGCATGAGAAGCTCCCGAGAGAAAGGAGCTCTGTTTTGGGTAAAAATCAGTCCCTTTTTCTATCATGGAGACATCCAAGGGCGTAGGACACGTGCACTTCAGGGAACCAAGAGATGCTGTGCATTTCTCTCGTCCCCCTGACACAGCCACTAGGTGACGATGCTTCCAATTCTCTCTAAAGAAACCTTGCTTTCTCAGGCCCAGGTGTCCAGCTGCACACCAAGGACGTCCCTGGCTCCCAGGCACAGTTCCCAGGCCCAAGGCCGAGCTCCGCTCCGAACCCCCATTCCAGCAGACCTTGCTCCTGGCATTGTGGAGCAGCCATTTCATGTCAGCCTTTTCTCCTGGCAGTCAGCTTAGCGCCGTAACCTCTGCCATCGGGGCGCCCGAGAGCCGTGTGAGGTCAGCAGAGAGTCACTGTCAGCCTTTGACCTCACAAAGGTGGGTGGCCATAAGTGCCCTGAGCGTCCAGCTCGCATTGAGTACTGCTGGTGGCACTCGAGGCGTGGAGGTCTGCATGGTGCAATGGGAGACGCCGATGTCCTGCTGCTGGAACAAGAGGCGCTGATGTGCTGCTGGTGCAGGAGGAGACGTGAAGGTGCTGCTGCTTAGAGGTGCTGAGGGGCGGGCAGCCTCAGCGGGCAGCTGAATCAGAGGGCAGGGAAGCCAAGCAGCTTCCTTCTCTGGGGAAGGGGGCACAGAGAAAGTGATTGGAAATGGGGTACAAGCCCTCAGCCTCTAAAAGCAATCCCTCAGATGTTTAGGCATAGTAAAGTTAGGTATATCTATTTGACTCTAGACCCCAACATGTTTGTTAGTGTTCTGGTTTGTCCACTGCTTTCTTGTGGGGGATTTGAGTTGGCCATTACTCTTTAGGTGAATGCTGACTTCATATCTATGGTACACTTTATTCTTAAAATGGGAAGTTTCTACCAATTTCCCGTCCAAACTTGCTCATAAGCCAACTGCAGTCATCATTTCAGATGTGTCTCCCAACTTACACATTTCCTATTTCTCCTTGATATTTACTCAAGAAATTCATTTACGTAGAGACAACATATTCTTCTCTCAACTGGCATCTGGCTGGGCAGAATGACGTCCTTTCATTCCCTTCCAGGCAATAGGCAACTTGTTCCTTCTGTCTTGTGAACTCTTCCTCCTAAGTTCAATGTGAATACAAGTGGCAGAACTGTGCCTCATGTCTCAAATGAGTGTCAGGGCTGCCTTGTCCAGTGTATTCATACTGGAGGGAAAAAAAAATGAATAGCCATACACACTATATAACCACTAAACTTTTTCAGTCCTCCTTGTGCTAACAGTGCATGAACGTGAGGTTTTGTTGTCATTTTTGTTTGTTTGCTTGCTTTAAACTCCTGACTGCCATATAGCAAACATGACAAAAAAACACCCTTTTTTGAGAATCTCTGAGAATGGCTCTGCTTTGTATTATCACCTGTCACTTCACCTGAACCATTTCAATCACAAGCGATATCCTTCTGTCAGGCTTGGTAGTACTTCCCAACCTTATGTCCCCTGCAAATCTCAAAGCTCATGTGTAATTTTTAATCTTCAGCCACCATGTCCATACCGAACATATCTAACTTTGAAGTCAGCTCTGCCCTGAATAGGAGGTTGGGTTTTCAGAGGTCCCTTCCAGCCTACATTTCTCCATGAGTCTTTGCCTCCTTAGCAGCTGCAGTTTCAGAACTGTCTCTGAGAATTACCATAGGTAACGACTCCTTTGCTGGTAAGTCCCTCTTCAGTGTGAACAATTGTAAATTCCCTTTATTCACTTGCAGCCCCAAAGCCCAAATCCGTAGATAATGTATCAGAAGCTCACAGAAAGTGAAATAGATGTAATTCATCCCCTGTGTAGGGAAGAACTGGTCCTAGAAAGGAAAGCTATTAAATTATCTGGAAACAATTTAGCTCTGATAAATTATTTTGTAAATTACACATTACCCCCTCCTTCCCTGGTCTTAGCTGTTCTTGCTCCAAAACTTTGCATGGTGTTGATGTCAAACTAACAGGCCCACACTTGTCTGGATGACTCTTTACCCTCTTCTGGACAGAGGTGTATTTGTTACTCTCCCATTCTGGGGACTATCCCTGATTTGCACAATTGTTATGCATTTTTCCTACTTGACTTGTTGTTCTGTGTGCCAATGCTGTTAATAGGCTAGGTAGATATCAGCTTTTCATTTTTCACTTGAATCGCTATAGATTGTTATTTCACCTCAGATGATGTTGCGCCTAGTGCCCTACCCTCCTTTTCAATGGGAGTCCTGTCACTGCCCTTAATATCACATTGTTGTTGCTGTTAGATGCAGGAAATAAGATTTGCAGCATTTGAGACATCAGTAACTTTTGATCTATTTTTGCCTCAAGCGTGCAACTGTCCTAATTTGTTCTCTTTGTTCCCCCTGGTTTCTGTGGCTTAAGTACCACTTACTATTATTGTTTAATTTCCTATGTGAAGGAGGTTTTTGGTCATTCTTACTTTATTTCTGCAGTTTTTAACCTCTGAAACATGCCTTTTCTCATCGCTTTTTTCCTCTTTGAATTTTGAATTTTAACTATGCCTTCTCTGCACTCAAGTCCCAGAGCTGCTTAGTCAGACTCAATTATTCATTTCCTTAGATTTCAAAGTTTGCATTTCTAAGCCTCAAAACCTTCATTCTAAACCTGGTTTTGTCTGTCGTGAAATGTAAAATGAGAAAAGTCAGCTCATGATCACACTTTATTCAAATTTTACTACATTTAAACCCATACAGGAGCCAAGTCTAAAATGGTCTTATATTTTTTCACTTTTGGGAAGAAATCCATCACATAGTATACCTCTGTGAACATAAGTGGTAATTATCTTTCAATCTTTTGCTGGGAAGTTAAAGTCTCCCATAATTCCCATTATTGTTTACGTGTCTGATAACTGTACAGAGAGAATTCACTATTAGACTGGAGCTAAGAGCAAAGAGCAGGCTAGCAAGGCTGTCTATCTTTAGCAGTGATTTGCACAAAACCACTCTTTTGCTGACCCATAACATTTAATTTCTCCATCCTCTGCTTCTTGCTAACACAAAGCACCATCTTATTCCATCCATTTGCCTTGGTTTCCAGCCTTCCTGAGATTTATCAGTACTTGTATGACATTCATGCCTTTGTTTCACCCTTCCTGTGTTGACACTTGTCATAACAGTTTTAGATCCTGAACATGATCATCTCAAAGTTTGCCTGACAGTTAGGTCTTCCTCACATTGTCATAGAGTATCAGGTCTCTACCACTTGAAATAGATTGGATTGGATTAGATTATTGGCACCGTCTCTTGTGCTGGTAGTCCATTATCTTCACAGTCCGTACAACTGGCCATCAGTGAACATGAAGTGGCCTTATCCTGCCCATTTACCTTTCTGGAAATCAGCCACTCTCTCTGCCTAGAACAGGGAATGGATTTTCCTCACCTTTCTTCAAAAGCTCTGAAGTTTTCTGTGATCTTTCCAATTGTACGGTATGATAAGCTTTTGCTGCCACTGAAGGGTAGAAGTCATTATGAATAGTGCCAACAAAACAGAAACATAACAATGAAAACGATATTTTAATTCAGAATAGGTATTTGAAAAGTTCACCTTTTCTAGCACAAATGGGGAAAAGAAAAAAAGGAAGGAAAAAAAAAAAAAAAAAAGCAGTCCTAAAACATCAAAACTGTGGCCAAAGAATTAGAAGAAACACTATTTTTCCAAAGCTGCAATGTTTTCCATTCATCTGGCTGGGCCAGCAGAGCACTGGAGACCTGGATGCACTGTACTCATGGCTGGTTCCCCTAAATGACCTGCAGGGAGATCTTCTTCTCTCTATCCCTCTGTTTCTCCTTTCAATCTCTGTTTTGTCTGTTTGTATCACTAGCTCTCAAATCGCCACTGATATATGCACGTGCAGCACCCAGCACAACCTTGTTTCAGGCTCCAGCGGGACCTTTAGGCATTACCATCCTGTAAACAAATAACAATGATAGTGAGCGTAATTACAATCGTCAAACTATTCCAGCTCCACATCATTAGCCATGCCCTGAGCTAAATAACATTTTAATCAGTTTGATATGTCATCTGTGGCTTTCTTCACTGTCACTTGCAATCCAGCAAACTCCTTCCTTCACGTTTCTAGATTAGACAGAGGGTTCTCAACTGCAGACATCCAATTCCCTGTTCAGGAAGCAGCGAGACCTTTCCTCTTCTCACAGATTTAAGATGATAGCCAAGCATCATGAGACACAGTGCGTATGTCTCCTAGGCCCATCCCATGAGAGCAGGACATTTACCACACATGAGAAGAAGACTTAATGCAGTGGCAAAGCAAAATACTCAGTGTCAAAGCCATGTCTAGATGATCATTAAAGACAGATCAAAATTACCCAATACAGGAGGAAAATCTATCGTTTGTAGAAGATTATGTTCTCTGATTATTAGTTTCAAAATTAGTTTTTCCTTTGGATTTCCTCTGAACTTAAACTTAGTTTGGAATGCCTTTGGTTTTGAATATTTCTGAAATCGTATTACTTCTCCTAAGTAAGTTGCTAGTCTGTTCTGTTTACGTGAAATTCGAATAATATTGTGAAGTATCTGCCATCAGTTTTACTGTGTGCCAGGCTGAGTTCCCTGATGAATTTCAAATTTCAGATATGAAACAGTAAAGGTTAAAAAAAAAAAATGTTACAAAGGGTACTTCATGCAGTAGCATAAACTTCTGTTTTCTCAAAACTTGTATCAGTTCATCTCACCAGGACCAGCAGGGGAAGCACACTCTGCCTAGGCACTGGCAAAGGGACACAGTGAGAGTGTAGGGTCTCTTGCTGGGGCCATTCAAAATTTGACTGTACAAGCCCCTGAGCAATATGACAGGGCTTTAAAAATGGCCCTGCTTGAAGTACGCGGGTGATCTGGAGACCTCTAAGGTGCTTTCCAACAAAAGCTTTTCTATAATTGTATGAAATTACCTGCAATAGTTTAACCCTGGTCATTATTCCTATCACAGGAAATAACTGTGACACCTGGGTAACAGGTGAGCTTACTGCGACACCAGGGAGAGCCTTCCTGTACTTAAAGGCAACCTGTAGGAAAGCTGGGGAGGGAGTCTTTATCAGGGCCTGCAGTGACAGGACAAGGAGTAACCGCTTTAAACTGAAAAGTAGCACCCAGAAAGAACGGAGTTACGCAACAGGATTCATTTCCAAAACCACCTCATAGACACCTGGGCCAAAGAGCAGGGCCTTGAGCGGGTATATCACAATGACGGAGTTCATTTCCTTCCCAGTAGCTGGCACGTGCCGTTTTTTGGGATTTCGGGGCTACAGTGAGCTGCTAAGAGGGATGTCTTAGCTCTTGCAGGGCAGTGCTTCCACTAAGGCCAGGACTTTTCTGCATCTTCTACTGCCCTGCAAGCGAGGATGCTTGGGGCACACAGGAAGCTGGGAGGGGACACAGCTGCAGGGATTCCATAAGGCACAAGCAAATGCAGCCTTGGCTTGGTGACACTTTCTCTTGATTACTGCTCAACACAAATTACCTCGAGCAAGTCTACTGTGAGGACTAAAGGAAAGAGACGTATGGATGCTGCTAAGCTCTTCTAGCTTGTACCAGGTAGGAAAGATACCTCTGTAGCAGGCGTGAAGAGGATAGCACTAATTAATTAGATGAGAAGCGGAGGAAAGGCACTTAGAGGTAGTGAAAAGCAGTTAAGGTGATGTTCCGGGGAAGCTTCAGTCTGCTTAAGGAGCAGCAAGAACAAGCCTAAAGTCATAGCCAAATACAAGAAAGAGAGGAGGACACGCAGCATGAGAAGCTCCCGAGAGAAAGGAGCTCTGTTTTGGGTAAAAATCAGTCCCTTTTTCTATCATGGAGACATCCAAGGGCGTAGGACACGTGCACTTCAGGGAACCAAGAGATGCTGTGCATTTCTCTCGTCCCCCTGACACAGCCACTAGGTGACGATGCTTCCAATTCTCTCTAAAGAAACCTTGCTTTCTCAGGCCCAGGTGTCCAGCTGCACACCAAGGACGTCCCTGGCTCCCAGGCACAGTTCCCAGGCCCAAGGCCGAGCTCCCCTCCGAACCCCCATTCCAGCAGACCTTGCTCCTGGCATTGTGGAGCAGCCATTTCATGTCAGCCTTTTCTCCTGGCAGTCAGCTTAGCGCCGTAACCTCTGCCATCGGGGCGCCCGAGAGCCGTGTGAGGTCAGCAGAGAGTCACTGTCAGCCTTTGACCTCACAAAGGTGGGTGGCCATAAGTGCCCTGAGCGTCCAGCTCGCATTGAGTACTGCTGGTGGCACTCGAGGCGTGGAGGTCTGCATGGTGCAATGGGAGACGCCGATGTCCTGCTGCTGGAACAAGAGGCGCTGATGTGCTGCTGGTGCAGGAGGAGACGTGAAGGTGCTGCTGCTTAGAGGTGCTGAGGAGCAGGCAGCCTCAGCGGGCAGCTGAATCAGAGGGCAGGGAAGCCAAGCAGCTTCCTTCTCTGGGGAAGGGGGCACAGAGAAAGTGATTGGAAATGGGGTACAAGCCCTCAGCCTCTAAAAGCAATCCCTCAGATGTTTAGGCATAGTAAAGTTAGGTATATCTATTTGACTCTAGACCCCAACATGTTTGTTAGTGTTCTGGTTTGTCCACTGCTTTCTTGTGGGGGATTTGAGTTGGCCATTACTGTTTAGGTGAATGCTGACTTCATATCTATGGTGCACTTTATTCTTAAAATGGGAAGTTTCTACCAATTTCCCGTCCAAACTTGCTCATAAGCCAACTGCAGTCATCATTTCAGATGTGTCTCCCAACTTACACATTTCCTATTTCTCCTTGATATTTACTCAAGAAATTCATTTACGTAGAGACAACATATTCTTCTCTCAACTGGCATCTGGCTGGGCAGAATGACGTCCTTTCATTCCCTTCCAGGCAATAGGCAACTTGTTCCTTCTGTCTTGTGAACTCTTCCTCCTAAGTTCAATGTGAATACAAGTGGCAGAACTGTGCCTCATGTCTCAAATGAGTGTCAGGGCTGCCTTGTCCAGTGTATTCATACTGGAGGGAAAAAAAAATGAATAGCCATACACACTATATAACCACTAAACTTTTTCAGTCCTCCTTGTGCTAACAGTGCATGAACGTGAGGTTTTGTTGTCATTTTTGTTTGTTTGTTTGTTTGCTTGCTTTAAACTCCTGACTGCCATATAGCAAACATGACAAAAAAACACCCTTTTTTGAGAATCTCTGAGAATGGCTCTGCTTTGTATTATCACCTGTCACTTCACCTGAACCATTTCAATCACAAGCGATATCCTTCTGTCAGGCTTGGTAGTACTTCCCAACCTTATGTCCCCTGCAAATCTCAAAGCTCATGTGTAATTTTTAATCTTCAGCCACCATGTCCATACCGAACATATCTAACTTTGAAGTCAGCTCTGCCCTGAATAGGAGGTTGGGTTTTCAGAGGTCCCTTCCAGCCTACATTTCTCCATGAGTCTTTGCCTCCTTAGCAGCTGCAGTTTCAGAACTGTCTCTGAGAATTACCATAGGTAACGACTCCTTTGCTGCTAAGTCCCTCTTCAGTGTGAACAATTGTAAATTCCCTTTATTCACTTGCAGCCCCAAAGCCCAAATCCGTAGATAATGTATCAGAAGCTCACAGAAAGTGAAATAGATGTAATTCATCCCCTGTGTAGGGAAGAACTGGTCCTAGAAAGGAAAGCTATTAAATTATCTGGAAACAATTTAGCTCTGATAAATTATTTTGTAAATTACACATTACCCCCTCCTTCCCTGGTCTTAGCTGTTCTTGCTCCAAAACTTTGCATGGTGTTGATGTCAAACTAACAGGCCCACACTTGTCTGGATGACTCTTTACCCTCTTCTGGACAGAGGTGTATTTGTTACTCTCCCATTCTGGGGACTATCCCTGATTTGCACAATTGTTATGCATTTTTCCTACTTGACTTGTTGTTCTGTGTGCCAATGCTGTTAATAGGCTAGGTAGATATCAGCTTTTCATTTTTCACTTGAATCGCTATAGATTGTTATTTCACCTCAGATGATGTTGCGCCTAGTGCCCTACCCTCCTTTTCAATGGGAGTCCTGTCACTGCCCTTAATATCACATTGTTGTTGCTGTTAGATGCAGGAAATAAGATTTGCAGCATTTGAGACATCAGTAACTTTTGATCTATTTTTGCCTCAAGCGTGCAACTGTCCTAATTTGTTCTCTTTGTTCCCCCTGGTTTCTGTGGCTTAAGTACCACTTACTATTATTGTTTAATTTCCTATGTGAAGGAGGTTTTTGGTCATTCTTACTTTATTTCTGCAGTTTTTAACCTCTGAAACATGCCTTTTCTCATCGCTTTTTTCCTCTTTGAATTTTGAATTTTAACTATGCCTTCTCTGCACTCAAGTCCCAGAGCTGCTTAGTCAGACTCAATTATTCATTTCCTTAGATTTCACAGTTTGCATTTCTAAGCCTCAAAACCTTCATTCTAAACCTGGTTTTGTCTGTCGTGAAATGTAAAATGAGAAAAGTCAGCTCATGATCACACTTTATTCAAATTTTACTACATTTAAACCCATACAGGAGCCAAGTCTAAAACGGTCTTATATTTTTTCACTTTTGGGAAGAAATCCATCACATAGTATACCTCTATGAACATAAGTGGTAATTATCTTTCAATCTTTTGCTGGGAAGTTAAAGTCTCCCATAATTCCCATTATTGTTTACGTGTCTGATAACTGTACAGAGAGAATTCACTATTAGACTGGAGCTAAGAGCAAAGAGCAGGCTAGCAAGGCTGTCTATCTTTAGCAGTGATTTGCACAAAACCACTCTTTTGCTGACCCATAACATTTAATTTCTCCATCCTCTGCTTCTTGCTAACACAAAGCACCATCTTATTCCATCCATTTGCCTTGGTTTCCAGCCTTCCTGAGATTTATCAGTACTTGTATGACATTCATGCCTTTGTTTCACCCTTCCTGTGTTGACACTTGTCATAACAGTTTTAGATCCTGAACATGATCATCTCAAAGTTTGCCTGACAGTTAGGTCTTCCTCACATTGTCATAGAGTATCAGGTCTCTACCACTTGAAATAGATTGGATTGGATTAGATTATTGGCACCGTCTCTTGTGCTGGTAGTCCATTATCTTCACAGTCCGTACAACTGGCCATCAGTGAACATGAAGTGGCCTTATCCTGCCCATTTACCTTTCTGGAAATCAGCCACTCTCTCTGCCTAGAACAGGGAATGGATTTTCCTCACCTTTCTTCAAAAGCTCTGAAGTTTTCTGTGATCTTTCCAATTGTACGGTATGATAAGCTTTTGCTGCCACTGAAGGGTAGAAGTCATTATGAATAGTGCCAACAAAACAGAAACATAACAATGAAAACGATATTTTAATTCAGAATAGGTATTTGAAAAGTTCACCTTTTCTAGCACAAATGGGGAAAAGAAAAAAAGGAAGGAAAAAAAAAAAAAAAAAGCAGTCCTAAAACATCAAAACTGTGGCCAAAGAATTAGAAGAAACACTATTTTTCCAAAGCTGCAATGTTTTCCATTCATCTGGCTGGGCCAGCAGAGCACTGGAGACCTGGATGCACTGTACTCATGGCTGGTTCCCCTAAATGACCTGCAGGGAGATCTTCTTCTCTCTATCCCTCTGTTTCTCCTTTCAATCTCTGTTTTGTCTGTTTGTATCACTAGCTCTCAAATCGCCACTGATATATGCACGTGCAGCACCCAGCACAACCTTGTTTCAGGCTCCAGCGGGACCTTTAGGCATTACCATCCTGTAAACAAATAACAATGATAGTGAGTGTAATTACAATCGTCAAACTATTCCAGCTCCACATCATTAGCCATGCCCTGAGCTAAATAACATTTTAATCAGTTTGATATGTCATCTGTGGCTTTCTTCACTGTCACTTGCAATCCAGCAAACTCCTTCCTTCACGTTTCTAGATTAGACAGAGGGTTCTCAACTGCAGACATCCAATTCCCTGTTCAGGAAGCAGCGAGACCTTTCCTCTTCTCACAGATTTAAGATGATAGCCAAGCATCATGAGACACAGTGCGTATGTCTCCTAGGCCCATCCCATGAGAGCAGGACATTTACCACACATGAGAAGAAGACTTAATGCAGTGGCAAAGCAAAATACTCGGTGTCAAAGCCATGTCTAGATGATCATTAAAGACAGATCAAAATTACCCAATACAGGAGGAAAATCTATCGTTTGTAGAAGATTATGTTCTCTGATTATTAGTTTCAAAATTAGTTTTTCCTTTGGATTTCCTCTGAACTTAAACTTAGTTTGGAATGCCTTTGGTTTTGAATATTTCTGAAATCGTATTACTTCTCCTAAGTAAGTTGCTAGTCTGTTCTGTTTACGTGAAATTCGAATAATATTGTGAAGTATCTGCCATCAGTTTTACTGTGTGCCAGGCTGAGTTCCCTGATGAATTTCAAATTTCAGATATGAAACAGTAAAGGTTAAAAAAAAAAATGTTACAAAGGGTACTTCATGCAGTAGCATAAACTTCTGTTTTCTCAAAACTTGTATCAGTTCATCTCACCAGGACCAGCAGGGGAAGCACACTCTGCCTAGGCACTGGCAAAGGGACACAGTGAGAGTGTAGGGTCTCTTGCTGGGGCCATTCAAAATTTGACTGTACAAGCCCCTGAGCAATATGACAGGGCTTTAAAAATGGCCCTGCTTGAAGTACGCGGGTGATCTGGAGACCTCTAAGGTGCTTTCCAACAAAAGCTTTTCTATAATTGTATGAAATCACCTGCAATAGATTAACCCTGGTCATTATTCCTATCACAGGAAATAACTGTGACACCTGGGTAACAGGTGAGCTTACTGCGACACCAGGGAGAGCCTTCCTGTACTTAAAGGCAACCTGTAGGAAAGCTGGGGAGGGAGTCTTTATCAGGGCCTGGAGTGACAGGACAAGGAGTAACCGCTTTAAACTGAAAAGTAGCACCCAGAAAGAACGGAGTCACGCAACAGGATTCATTTCCAAAACCACCTCGTAGACACCTGGGCCAAAGAGCAGGGCCTTGAGCGGGTATATCACAATGACAGAGTTCATTTCCTTCCCGGTAGCTGGCACGTGCCGTTTTTTGGGATTTCGGGGCTACAGTGAGCTGCTAAGAGGGATGTCTTAGCTCTTGCAGGGCAGTGCTTCCACTAAGGCCAGGACTTTTCTGCATCTTCTACTGCCCTGCAAGCGAGGATGCTTGGGGCACACAGGAAGCTGGGAGGGGACACAGCTGCAGGGATTCCATAAGGCACAAGCAAATGCAGCCTTGGCTTGGTGACACTTTCTCTTGATTACTGCTCAACACAAATTACCTCGAGCAAGTCTACTGTGAGGACTAAAGGAAAGAGACGTATGGATGCTGCTAAGCTCTTCTAGCTTGTACCAGGTAGGAAAGATACCTCTGTAGCAGGCGTGAAGAGGATAGCACTAATTAATTAGATGAGAAGCGGAGGAAAGGCACTTAGAGGTAGTGAAAAGCAGTTAATGTGATGTTCCGGGGAAGCTTCAGTCTGCTTAAGGAGTAGCAAGAACAAGCCTAAAGTCATAGCCAAATACAAGAAAGAGAGGAGGACACGCAGCATGAGAAGCTCCCGAGAGAAAGGAGCTCTGTTTTGGGTAAAAATCAGTCCCTTTTTCTATCATGGAGACATCCAAGGGCGTAGGACACGTGCGCTTCAGGGAACCAAGAGATGCTGTGCATTTCTCTCGTCCCCCTGACACAGCCACTAGGTGACGATGCTTCCAATTCTCTCTAAAGAAACCTTGCTTTCTCAGGCCCAGGTGTCCAGCTGCACACCAAGGACGTCCCTGGCTCCCAGGCACAGTTCCCAGGCCCAAGGCCGAGCTCCCCTCCGAACCCCCATTCCAGCAGACCTTGCTCCTGGCATTGTGGAGCAGCCATTTCATGTCAGCCTTTTCTCCTGGCAGTCAGCTTAGCGCCGTAACCTCTGCCATCGGGGCGCCCAAGAGCCGTGTGAGGTCAGCAGAGAGTCACTGTCAGCCTTTGACCTCACAAAGGTGGGTGGCCATAAGTGCCCTGAGCGTCCAGCTCGCATTGAGTACTGCTGGTGGCACTCGAGGCGTGGAGGTCTGCATGGTGCAATGGGAGACGCCGATGTCCTGCTGCTGGAACAAGAGGCGCTGATGTGCTGCTGGTGCAGGAGGAGACGTGAAGGTGCTGCTGCTTAGAGGTGCTGAGGGGCGGGCAGCCTCAGCGGGCAGCTGAATCAGAGGGCAGGGAAGCCAAGCAGCTTCCTTCTCTGGGGAAGGGGGCACAGAGAAAGTGATTGGAAATGGGGTACAAGCCCTCAGCCTCTAAAAGCAATCCCTCAGATGTTTAGGCATAGTAAAGTTAGGTATATCTATTTGACTCTAGACCCCAACATGTTTGTTAGTGTTCTGGTTTGTCCACTGCTTTCTTGTGGGGGATTTGAGTTGGCCATTACTGTTTAGGTGAATGCTGACTTCATATCTATGGTGCACTTTATTCTTAAAATGGGAAGTTTCTACCAATTTCCCGTCCAAACTTGCTCATAAGCCAACTGCAGTCATCATTTCAGATGTGTCTCCCAACTTACACATTTCCTATTTCTCCTTGATATTTACTCAAGAAATTCATTTACGTAGAGACAACATATTCTTCTCTCAACTGGCATCTGGCTGGGCAGAATGATGTCCTTTCATTCCCTTCCAGGCAATAGGCAACTTGTTCCTTCTGTCTTGTGAACTCTTCCTCCTAAGTTCAATGTGAATACAAGTGGCAGAACTGTGCCTCATGTCTCAAATGAGTGTCAGGGCTGCCTTGTCCAGTGTATTCATACTGGAGGGAAAAAAAAATGAATAGCCATACACACTATATAACCACTAAACTTTTTCAGTCCTCCTTGTGCTAACAGTGCATGAACGTGAGGTTTTGTTGTCATTTTTGTTTGTTTGTTTGTTTGCTTGCTTTAAACTCCTGACTGCCATATAGCAAACATGACAAAAAAACACCCTTTTTTGAGAAGCTCTGAGAATGGCTCTGCTTTGTATTATCACCTGTCACTTCACCTGAACCATTTCAATCACAAGCGATATCCTTCTGTCAGGCTTGGTAGTACTTCCCAACCTTATGTCCCCTGCAAATCTCAAAGCTCATGTGTAATTTTTAATCTTCAGCCACCATGTCCATACCGAACATATCTAACTTTGAAGTCAGCTCTGCCCTGAATAGGAGGTTGGGTTTTCAGAGGTCCCTTCCAGCCTACATTTCTCCATGAGTCTTTGCCTCCTTAGCAGCTGCAGTTTCAGAACTGTCTCTGAGAATTACCATAGGTAACGACTCCTTTGCTGCTAAGTCCCTCTTCAGTGTGAACAATTGTAAATTCCCTTTATTCACTTGCAGCCCCAAAGCCCAAATCCGTAGATAATGTATCAGAAGCTCACAGAAAGTGAAATAGATGTAATTCATCCCCTGTGTAGGGAAGAACTGGTCCTAGAAAGGAAAGCTATTAAATTATCTGGAAACAATTTAGCTCTGATAAATTATTTTGTAAATTACACATTACCCCCTCCTTCCCTGGTCTTAGCTGTTCTTGCTCCAAAACTTTGCATGGTGTTGATGTCAAACTAACAGGCCCACACTTGTCTGGATGACTCTTTACCCTCTTCTGGACAGAGGTGTATTTGTTACTCTCCCATTCTGGGGACTATCCCTGGTTTGCACAATTGTTATGCATTTTTCCTACTTGACTTGTTGTTCTGTGTGCCAATGCTGTTAATAGGCTAGGTAGATATCAGCTTTTCATTTTTCACTTGAATCGCTATAGATTGTTATTTCACCTCAGATGATGTTGCGCCTAGTGCCCTACCCTCCTTTTCAATGGGAGTCCTGTCACTGCCCTTAATATCACATTGTTGTTGCTGTTAGATGCAGGAAATAAGATTTGCAGCATTTGAGACATCAGTAACTTTTGATCTATTTTTGCCTCAAGCGTGCAACTGTCCTAATTTGTTCTCTTTGTTCCCCCTGGTTTCTGTGGCTTAAGTACCACTTACTATTATTGTTTAATTTCCTATGTGAAGGAGGTTTTTGGTCATTCTTACTTTATTTCTGCAGTTTTTAACCTCTGAAACATGCCTTTTCTCATCGCTTTTTTCCTCTTTGAATTTTGAATTTTAACTATGCCTTCTCTGCACTCAAGTCCCAGAGCTGCTTAGTCAGACTCAATTATTCATTTCCTTAGATTTCAAAGTTTGCATTTCTAAGCCTCAAAACCTTCATTCTAAACCTGGTTTTGTCTGTCGTGAAATGTAAAATGAGAAAAGTCAGCTCATGATCACACTTTATTCAAATTTTACTACATTTAAACCCATACAGGAGCCAAGTCTAAAATGGTCTTATATTTTTTCACTTTTGGGAAGAAATCCATCACATAGTACACCTCTATGAACATAAGTGGTAATTATCTTTCAATCTTTTGCTGGGAAGTTAAAGTCTCCCATAATTCCCATTATTGTTTACGTGTCTGATAACTCTACAGAGATAATTCACTATTAGACTGGAGCTAAGAGCAAAGAGCAGGCTAGCAAGGCTGTCTATCTTTAGCAGTGATTTGCACAAAACCACTCTTTTGCTGACCCATAACATTTAATTTCTCCATCCTCTGCTTCTTGCTAACACAAAGCACCATCTTATTCCATCCATTTGCCTTGGTTTCCAGCCTTCCTGAGATTCATCAGTACTTGTATGACATTCATGCCTTTGTTTCACCCTTCCTGTGTTGACACTTGTCATAACAGTTTTAGATCCTGAACATGATCATCTCAAAGTTTGCCTGACAGTTAGGTCTTCCTCACATTGTCATAGAGTATCAGGTCTCTACCACTTGAAATAGATTGGATTGGATTAGATTATTGGCACCGTCTCTTGTGCTGGTAGTCCATTATCTTCACAGTCCGTACAACTGGCCGTCAGTGAACATGAAGTGGCCTTATCCTGCCCATTTACCTTTCTGGAAATCAGCCACTCTCTCTGCCTAGAACAGGGAATGGATTTTCCTCACCTTTCTTCAAAAGCTCTGAAGTTTTCTGTGATCTTTCCAATTGTACGGTATGATAAGCTTTTGCTGCCACTGAAGGGTAGAAGTCATTATGAATAGTGCCAACAAAACAGAAACATAACAATGAAAACGATATTTTAATTCAGAATAGGTATTTGAAAAGTTCACCTTTTCTAGCACAAATGGGGAAAAGAAAAAAAGGAAGGAAAAAAAAAAAAAAAAAGCAGTCCTAAAACATCAAAACTGTGGCCAAAGAATTAGAAGAAACACTGTTTTTCCAAAGCTGCAATGTTTTCCATTCATCTGGCTGGGCCAGCAGAGCACTGGAGACCTGGATGCACTGTACTCATGGCTGGTTCCCCTAAATGACCTGCAGGGAGATCTTCTTCTCTCTATCCCTCTGTTTCTCCTTTCAATCTCTGTTTTGTCTGTTTGTATCACTAGCTCTCAAATCGCCACTGATATATGCACGTGCAGCACCCAGCACAACCTTGTTTCAGGCTCCAGCGGGACCTTTAGGCATTACCATCCTGTAAACAAATAACAATGATAGTGAGTGTAATTACAATCGTCAAACTATTCCAGCTCCACATCATTAGCCATGCCCTGAGCTAAATAACATTTTAATCAGTTTGATATGTCATCTGTGGCTTTCTTCACTGTCACTTGCAATCCAGCAAACTCCTTCCTTCACGTTTCTAGATTAGACAGAGGGTTCTCAACTGCAGACATCCAATTCCCTGTTCAGGAAGCAGCGAGACCTTTCCTCTTCTCACAGATTTAAGATGATAGCCAAGCATCATGAGACACAGTGCGTATGTCTCCTAGGCCCATCCCATGAGAGCAGGACATTTACCACACATGAGAAGAAGACTTAATGCAGTGGCAAAGCAAAATACTCGGTGTCAAAGCCATGTCTAGATGATCATTAAAGACAGATCAAAATTACCCAATACAGGAGGAAAATCTATCATTTGTAGAAGATTATGTTCTCTGATTATTAGTTTCAAAATTAGTTTTTCCTTTGGATTTCCTCTGAACTTAAACTTAGTTTGGAATGCCTTTGGTTTTGAATATTTCTGAAATCGTATTACTTCTCCTAAGTAAGTTGCTAGTCTGTTCTGTTTACGTGAAATTCGAATAATATTGTGAAGTATCTGCCATCAGTTTTACTGTGTGCCAGGCTGAGTTCCCTGATGAATTTCAAATTTCAGATATGAAACAGTAAAGGTTAAAAAAAAAAATGTTACAAAGGGTACTTCATGCAGTAGCATAAACTTCTGTTTTCTCAAAACTTGTATCAGTTCATCTCACCAGGACCAGCAGGGGAAGCACACTCTGCCTAGGCACTGGCAAAGGGACACAGTGAGAGTGTAGGGTCTCTTGCTGGGGCCATTCAAAATTTGACTGTACAAGCCCCTGAGCAATATGACAGGGCTTTAAAAATGGCCCTGCTTGAAGTACGCGGGTGATCTGGAGACCTCTAAGGTGCTTTCCAACAAAAGCTTTTCTATAATTGTATGAAATCACCTGCAATAGATTAACCCTGGTCATTATTCCTATCACAGGAAATAACTGTGACACCTGGGTAACAGGTGAGCTTACTGCGACACCAGGGAGAGCCTTCCTGTACTTAAAGGCAACCTGTAGGAAAGCTGGGGAGGGAGTCTTTATCAGGGCCTGGAGTGACAGGACAAGGAGTAACCGCTTTAAACTGAAAAGTAGCACCCAGAAAGAACGGAGTCACGCAACAGGATTCATTTCCAAAACCACCTCGTAGACACCTGGGCCAAAGAGCAGGGCCTTGAGCGGGTATATCACAATGACAGAGTTCATTTCCTTCCCGGTAGCTGGCACGTGCCGTTTTTTGGGATTTCGGGGCTACAGTGAGCTGCTAAGAGGGATGTCTTAGCTCTTGCAGGGCAGTGCTTCCACTAAGGCCAGGACTTTTCTGCATCTTCTACTGCCCTGCAAGCGAGGATGCTTGGGGCACACAGGAAGCTGGGAGGGGACACAGCTGCAGGGATTCCATAAGGCACAAGCAAATGCAGCCTTGGCTTGGTGACACTTTCTCTTGATTACTGCTCAACACAAATTACCTCGAGCAAGTCTACTGTGAGGACTAAAGGAAAGAGACGTATGGATGCTGCTAAGCTCTTCTAGCTTGTACCAGGTAGGAAAGATACCTCTGTAGCAGGCGTGAAGAGGATAGCACTAATTAATTAGATGAGAAGCGGAGGAAAGGCACTTAGAGGTAGTGAAAAGCAGTTAATGTGATGTTCCGGGGAAGCTTCAGTCTGCTTAAGGAGTAGCAAGAACAAGCCTAAAGTCATAGCCAAATACAAGAAAGAGAGGAGGACACGCAGCATGAGAAGCTCCCGAGAGAAAGGAGCTCTGTTTTGGGTAAAAATCAGTCCCTTTTTCTATCATGGAGACATCTAAGGGCGTAGGACACGTGCGCTTCAGGGAACCAAGAGATGCTGTGCATTTCTCTCGTCCCCCTGACACAGCCACTAGGTGACGATGCTTCCAATTCTCTCTAAAGAAACCTTGCTTTCTCAGGCCCAGGTGTCCAGCTGCACACCAAGGACGTCCCTGGCTCCCAGGCACAGTTCCCAGGCCCAAGGCCGAGCTCCCCTCCGAACCCCCATTCCAGCAGACCTTGCTCCTGGCATTGTGGAGCAGCCATTTCATGTCAGCCTTTTCTCCTGGCAGTCAGCTTAGCGCCGTAACCTCTGCCATCGGGGCGCCCGAGAGCCGTGTGAGGTCAGCAGAGAGTCACTGTCAGCCTTTGACCTCACAAAGGTGGGTGGCCATAAGTGCCCTGAGCGTCCAGCTCGCATTGAGTACTGCTGGTGGCACTCGAGGCGTGGAGGTCTGCATGGTGCAATGGGAGACGCCGATGTCCTGCTGCTGGAACAAGAGGCGCTGATGTGCTGCTGGTGCAGGAGGAGACGTGAAGGTGCTGCTGCTTAGAGGTGCTGAGGGGCGGGCAGCCTCAGCGGGCAGCTGAATCAGAGGGCAGGGAAGCCAAGCAGCTTCCTTCTCTGGGGAAGGGGGCACAGAGAAAGTGATTGGAAATGGGGTACAAGCCCTCAGCCTCTAAAAGCAATCCCTCAGATGTTTAGGCATAGTAAAGTTAGGTATATCTATTTGACTCTAGACCCCAACATGTTTGTTAGTGTTCTGGTTTGTCCACTGCTTTCTTGTGGGGGATTTGAGTTGGCCATTACTGTTTAGGTGAATGCTGACTTCATATCTATGGTGCACTTTATTCTTAAAATGGGAAGTTTCTACCAATTTCCCGTCCAAACTTGCTCATAAGCCAACTGCAGTCATCATTTCAGATGTGTCTCCCAACTTACACATTTCCTATTTCTCCTTGATATTTACTCAAGAAATTCATTTACGTAGAGACAACATATTCTTCTCTCAACTGGCATCTGGCTGGGCAGAATGATGTCCTTTCATTCCCTTCCAGGCAATAGGCAACTTGTTCCTTCTGTCTTGTGAACTCTTCCTCCTAAGTTCAATGTGAATACAAGTGGCAGAACTGTGCCTCATGTCTCAAATGAGTGTCAGGGCTGCCTTGTCCAGTGTATTCATACTGGAGGGAAAAAAAAATGAATAGCCATACACACTATATAACCACTAAACTTTTTCAGTCCTCCTTGTGCTAACAGTGCATGAACGTGAGGTTTTGTTGTCATTTTTGTTTGTTTGTTTGTTTGCTTGCTTTAAACTCCTGACTGCCATATAGCAAACATGACAAAAAAACACCCTTTTTTGAGAAGCTCTGAGAATGGCTCTGCTTTGTATTATCACCTGTCACTTCACCTGAACCATTTCAATCACAAGCGATATCCTTCTGTCAGGCTTGGTAGTACTTCCCAACCTTATGTCCCCTGCAAATCTCAAAGCTCATGTGTAATTTTTAATCTTCAGCCACCATGTCCATACCGAACATATCTAACTTTGAAGTCAGCTCTGCCCTGAATAGGAGGTTGGGTTTTCAGAGGTCCCTTCCAGCCTACATTTCTCCATGAGTCTTTGCCTCCTTAGCAGCTGCAGTTTCAGAACTGTCTCTGAGAATTACCATAGGTAACGACTCCTTTGCTGGTAAGTCCCTCTTCAGTGTGAACAATTGTAAATTCCCTTTATTCACTTGCAGCCCCAAAGCCCAAATCCGTAGATAATGTATCAGAAGCTCACAGAAAGTGAAATAGATGTAATTCATCCCCTGTGTAGGGAAGAACTGGTCCTAGAAAGGAAAGCTATTAAATTATCTGGAAACAATTTAGCTCTGATAAATTATTTTGTAAATTACACATTACCCCCTCCTTCCCTGGTCTTAGCTGTTCTTGCTCCAAAACTTTGCATGGTGTTGATGTCAAACTAACAGGCCCACACTTGTCTGGATGACTCTTTACCCTCTTCTGGACAGAGGTGTATTTGTTACTCTCCCATTCTGGGGACTATCCCTGGTTTGCACAATTGTTATGCATTTTTCCTACTTGACTTGTTGTTCTGTGTGCCAATGCTGTTAATAGGCTAGGTAGATATCAGCTTTTCATTTTTCACTTGAATCGCTATAGATTGTTATTTCACCTCAGATGATGTTGCGCCTAGTGCCCTACCCTCCTTTTCAATGGGAGTCCTGTCACTGCCCTTAATATCACATTGTTGTTGCTGTTAGATGCAGGAAATAAGATTTGCAGCATTTGAGACATCAGTAACTTTTGATCTATTTTTGCCTCAAGCGTGCAACTGTCCTAATTTGTTCTCTTTGTTCCCCCTGGTTTCTGTGGCTTAAGTACCACTTACTATTATTGTTTAATTTCCTATGTGAAGGAGGTTTTTGGTCATTCTTACTTTATTTCTGCAGTTTTTAACCTCTGAAACATGCCTTTTCTCATCGCTTTTTTCCTCTTTGAATTTTGAATTTTAACTATGCCTTCTCTGCACTCAAGTCCCAGAGCTGCTTAGTCAGACTCAATTATTCATTTCCTTAGATTTCAAAGTTTGCATTTCTAAGCCTCAAAACCTTCATTCTAAACCTGGTTTTGTCTGTCGTGAAATGTAAAATGAGAAAAGTCAGCTCATGATCACACTTTATTCAAATTTTACTACATTTAAACCCATACAGGAGCCAAGTCTAAAATGGTCTTATATTTTTTCACTTTTGGGAAGAAATCCATCACATAGTATACCTCTGTGAACATAAGTGGTAATTATCTTTCAATCTTTTGCTGGGAAGTTAAAGTCTCCCATAATTCCCATTATTGTTTACGTGTCTGATAACTGTACAGAGATAATTCACTATTAGACTGGAGCTAAGAGCAAAGAGCAGGCTAGCAAGGCTGTCTATCTTTAGCAGTGATTTGCACAAAACCACTCTTTTGCTGACCCATAACATTTAATTTCTCCATCCTCTGCTTCTTGCTAACACAAAGCACCATCTTATTCCATCCATTTGCCTTGGTTTCCAGCCTTCCTGAGATTTATCAGTACTTGTATGACATTCATGCCTTTGTTTCACCCTTCCTGTGTTGACACTTGTCATAACAGTTTTAGATCCTGAACATGATCATCTCAAAGTTTGCCTGACAGTTAGGTCTTCCTCACATTGTCATAGAGTATCAGGTCTCTACCACTTGAAATAGATTGGATTGGATTAGATTATTGGCACCGTCTCTTGTGCTGGTAGTCCATTATCTTCACAGTCCGTACAACTGGCCGTCAGTGAACATGAAGTGGCCTTATCCTGCCCATTTACCTTTCTGGAAATCAGCCACTCTCTCTGCCTAGAACAGGGAATGGATTTTCCTCACCTTTCTTCAAAAGCTCTGAAGTTTTCTGTGATCTTTCCAATTGTACGGTATGATAAGCTTTTGCTGCCACTGAAGGGTAGAAGTCATTATGAATAGTGCCAACAAAACAGAAACATAACAATGAAAACGATATTTTAATTCAGAATAGGTATTTGAAAAGTTCACCTTTTCTAGCACAAATGGGGAAAAGAAAAAAAGGAAGGGAAAAAAAAAAAAGCAGTCCTAAAACATCAAAACTGTGGCCAAAGAATTAGAAGAAACACTATTTTTCCAAAGCTGCAATGTTTTCCATTCATCTGGCTGGGCCAGCAGAGCACTGGAGACCTGGATGCACTGTACTCATGGCTGGTTCCCCTAAATGACCTGCAGGGAGATCTTCTTCTCTCTATCCCTCTGTTTCTCCTTTCAATCTCTGTTTTGTCTGTTTGTATCACTAGCTCTCAAATCGCCACTGATATATGCACGTGCAGCACCCAGCACAACCTTGTTTCAGGCTCCAGCGGGACCTTTAGGCATTACCATCCTGTAAACAAATAACAATGATAGTGAGTGTAATTACAATCGTCAAACTATTCCAGCTCCACATCATTAGCCATGCCCTGAGCTAAATAACATTTTAATCAGTTTGATATGTCATCTGTGGCTTTCTTCACTGTCACTTGCAATCCAGCAAACTCCTTCCTTCACGTTTCTAGATTAGACAGAGGGTTCTCAACTGCAGACATCCAATTCCCTGTTCAGGAAGCAGCGAGACCTTTCCTCTTCTCACAGATTTAAGATGATAGCCAAGCATCATGAGACACAGTGCGTATGTCTCCTAGGCCCATCCCATGAGAGCAGGACATTTACCACACATGAGAAGAAGACTTAATGCAGTGGCAAAGCAAAATACTCGGTGTCAAAGCCATGTCTAGATGATCATTAAAGACAGATCAAAATTACCCAATACAGGAGGAAAATCTATCGTTTGTAGAAGATTATGTTCTCTGATTATTAGTTTCAAAATTAGTTTTTCCTTTGGATTTCCTCTGAACTTAAACTTAGTTTGGAATGCCTTTGGTTTTGAATATTTCTGAAATCGTATTACTTCTCCTAAGTAAGTTGCTAGTCTGTTCTATTTACGTGAAATTCGAATAATATTGTGAAGTATCTGCCATCAGTTTTACTGTGTGCCAGGCTGAGTTCCCTGATGAATTTCAAATTTCAGATATGAAACAGTAAAGGTTAAAAAAAAAAAATGTTACAAAGGGTACTTCATGCAGTAGCATAAACTTCTGTTTTCTCAAAACTTGTATCAGTTCATCTCACCAGGACCAGCAGGGGAAGCACACTCTGCCTAGGCACTGGCAAAGGGACACAGTGAGAGTGTAGGGTCTCTTGCTGGGGCCATTCAAAATTTGACTGTACAAGCCCCTGAGCAATATGACAGGGCTTTAAAAATGGCCCTGCTTGAAGTACGCGGGTGATCTGGAGACCTCTAAGGTGCTTTCCAACAAAAGCTTTTCTATAATTGTATGAAATCACCTGTAATAGATTAACCCTGGTCATTATTCCTATCACAGGAAATAACTGTGACACCTGGGTAACAGGTGAGCTTACTGCGACACCAAGGAGAGCCTTCCTGTACTTAAAGGCAACCTGTAGGAAAGCTGGGGAGGGAGTCTTTATCAGGGCCTGGAGTGACAGGACAAGGAGTAACCGCTTTAAACTGAAAAGTAGCACCCAGAAAGAACGGAGTCACGCAACAGGATTCATTTCCAAAACCACCTCATAGACACCTGGGCCAAAGAGCAGGGCCTTGAGCGGGTATATCACAGTGGCGGAGTTCATTTCCTTCCCAGTAGCTGGCACGTGCCGTTTTTTGGGATTTCGGGGCTACAGTGAGCTGCTAAGAGGGATGTCTTAGCTCTTGCAGGGCAGTGCTTCCACTAAGGCCAGGACTTTTCTGCATCTTCTACTGCCCTGCAAGCGAGGATGCTTGGGGCACACAGGAAGCTGGGAGCGGACACAGCTGCAGGGATTCCATAAGACACAAGCAAATGCAGCCTTGGCTTGGTGACACTTTCTCTTGATTACTGCTCAACACAAATTACCTCGAGCAAGTCTACTGTGAGGACTAAAGGAAAGAGACGTATGGATGCTGCTAAGCTCTTCTAGCTTGTACCAGGTAGGAAAGATACCTCTGTAGCAGGCGTGAAGAGGATAGCACTAATTAATTAGATGAGAAGCGGAGGAAAGGCACTTAGAGGTAGTGAAAAGCAGTTAATGTGATGTTCCGGGGAAGCTTCAGTCTGCTTAAGGAGTAGCAAGAACAAGCCTAAAGTCATAGCCAAATACAAGAAAGAGAGGAGGACACGCAGCATGAGAAGCTCCCGAGAGAAAGGAGCTCTGTTTTGGGTAAAAATCAGTCCCTTTTTCTATCATGGAGACATCCAAGGGCGTAGGACACGTGCGCTTCAGGGAACCAAGAGATGCTGTGCATTTCTCTCGTCCCCCTGACACAGCCACTAGGTGACGATGCTTCCAATTCTCTCTAAAGAAACCTTGCTTTCTCAGGCCCAGGTGTCCAGCTGCACACCAAGGACGTCCCTGGCTCCCAGGCACAGTTCCCAGGCCCAAGGCCGAGCTCCCCTCCGAACCCCCATTCCAGCAGACCTTGCTCCTGGCATTGTGGAGCAGCCATTTCATGTCAGCCTTTTCTCCTGGCAGTCAGCTTAGCGCCGTAACCTCTGCCATCGGGGCGCCCGAGAGCCGTGTGAGGTCAGCAGAGAGTCACTGTCAGCCTTTGACCTCACAAAGGTGGGTGGCCATAAGTGCCCTGAGCGTCCAGCTCGCATTGAGTACTGCTGGTGGCACTCGAGGCGTGGAGGTCTGCATGGTGCAATGGGAGACGCCGATGTCCTGCTGCTGGAACAAGAGGCGCTGATGTGCTGCTGGTGCAGGAGGAGACGTGAAGGTGCTGCTGCTTAGAGGTGCTGAGGGGCGGGCAGCCTCAGCGGGCAGCTGAATCAGAGGGCAGGGAAGCCAAGCAGCTTCCTTCTCTGGGGAAGGGGGCACAGAGAAAGTGATTGGAAATGGGGTACAAGCCCTCAGCCTCTAAAAGCAATCCCTCAGATGTTTAGGCATAGTAAAGTTAGGTATATCTATTTGACTCTAGACCCCAACATGTTTGTTAGTGTTCTGGTTTGTCCACTGCTTTCTTGTGGGGGATTTGAGTTGGCCATTACTGTTTAGGTGAATGCTGACTTCATATCTATGGTGCACTTTATTCTTAAAATGGGAAGTTTCTACCAATTTCCCGTCCAAACTTGCTCATAAGCCAACTGCAGTCATCATTTCAGATGTGTCTCCCAACTTACACATTTCCTATTTCTCCTTGATATTTACTCAAGAAATTCATTTACGTAGAGACAACATATTCTTCTCTCAACTGGCATCTGGCTGGGCAGAATGATGTCCTTTCATTCCCTTCCAGGCAATAGGCAACTTGTTCCTTCTGTCTTGTGAACTCTTCCTCCTAAGTTCAATGTGAATACAAGTGGCAGAACTGTGCCTCATGTCTCAAATGAGTGTCAGGGCTGCCTTGTCCAGTGTATTCATACTGGAGGGAAAAAAAAATGAATAGCCATACACACTATATAACCACTAAACTTTTTCAGTCCTCCTTGTGCTAACAGTGCATGAACGTGAGGTTTTGTTGTCATTTTTGTTTGTTTGTTTGTTTGCTTGCTTTAAACTCCTGACTGCCATATAGCAAACATGACAAAAAAACACCCTTTTTTGAGAAGCTCTGAGAATGGCTCTGCTTTGTATTATCACCTGTCACTTCACCTGAACCATTTCAATCACAAGCGATATCCTTCTGTCAGGCTTGGTAGTACTTCCCAACCTTATGTCCCCTGCAAATCTCAAAGCTCATGTGTAATTTTTAATCTTCAGCCACCATGTCCATACCGAACATATCTAACTTTGAAGTCAGCTCTGCCCTGAATAGGAGGTTGGGTTTTCAGAGGTCCCTTCCAGCCTACATTTCTCCATGAGTCTTTGCCTCCTTAGCAGCTGCAGTTTCAGAACTGTCTCTGAGAATTACCATAGGTAACGACTCCTTTGCTGCTAAGTCCCTCTTCAGTGTGAACAATTGTAAATTCCCTTTATTCACTTGCAGCCCCAAAGCCCAAATCCGTAGATAATGTATCAGAAGCTCACAGAAAGTGAAATAGATGTAATTCATCCCCTGTGTAGGGAAGAACTGGTCCTAGAAAGGAAAGCTATTAAATTATCTGGAAACAATTTAGCTCTGATAAATTATTTTGTAAATTACACATTACCCCCTCCTTCCCTGGTCTTAGCTGTTCTTGCTCCAAAACTTTGCATGGTGTTGATGTCAAACTAACAGGCCCACACTTGTCTGGATGACTCTTTACCCTCTTCTGGACAGAGGTGTATTTGTTACTCTCCCATTCTGGGGACTATCCCTGATTTGCACAATTGTTATGCATTTTTCCTACTTGACTTGTTGTTCTGTGTGCCAATGCTGTTAATAGGCTAGGTAGATATCAGCTTTTCATTTTTCACTTGAATCGCTATAGATTGTTATTTCACCTCAGATGATGTTGCGCCTAGTGCCCTACCCTCCTTTTCAATGGGAGTCCTGTCACTGCCCTTAATATCACATTGTTGTTGCTGTTAGATGCAGGAAATAAGATTTGCAGCATTTGAGACATCAGTAACTTTTGATCTATTTTTGCCTCAAGCGTGCAACTGTCCTAATTTGTTCTCTTTGTTCCCCCTGGTTTCTGTGGCTTAAGTACCACTTACTATTATTGTTTAATTTCCTATGTGAAGGAGGTTTTTGGTCATTCTTACTTTATTTCTGCAGTTTTTAACCTCTGAAACATGCCTTTTCTCATCGCTTTTTTCCTCTTTGAATTTTGAATTTTAACTATGCCTTCTCTGCACTCAAGTCCCAGAGCTGCTTAGTCAGACTCAATTATTCATTTCCTTAGATTTCAAAGTTTGCATTTCTAAGCCTCAAAACCTTCATTCTAAACCTGGTTTTGTCTGTCGTGAAATGTAAAATGAGAAAAGTCAGCTCATGATCACACTTTATTCAAATTTTACTACATTTAAACCCATACAGGAGCCAAGTCTAAAATGGTCTTATATTTTTTCACTTTTGGGAAGAAATCCATCACATAGTATACCTCTGTGAACATAAGTGGTAATTATCTTTCAATCTTTTGCTGGGAAGTTAAAGTCTCCCATAATTCCCATTATTGTTTACGTGTCTGATAACTGTACAGAGATAATTCACTATTAGACTGGAGCTAAGAGCAAAGAGCAGGCTAGCAAGGCTGTCTATCTTTAGCAGTGATTTGCACAAAACCACTCTTTTGCTGACCCATAACATTTAATTTCTCCATCCTCTGCTTCTTGCTAACACAAAGCACCATCTTATTCCATCCATTTGCCTTGGTTTCCAGCCTTCCTGAGATTTATCAGTACTTGTATGACATTCATGCCTTTGTTTCACCCTTCCTGTGTTGACACTTGTCATAACAGTTTTAGATCCTGAACATGATCATCTCAAAGTTTGCCTGACAGTTAGGTCTTCCTCACATTGTCATAGAGTATCAGGTCTCTACCACTTGAAATAGATTGGATTGGATTAGATTATTGGCACCGTCTCTTGTGCTGGTAGTCCATTATCTTCACAGTCCGTACAACTGGCCGTCAGTGAACATGAAGTGGCCTTATCCTGCCCATTTACCTTTCTGGAAATCAGCCACTCTCTCTGCCTAGAACAGGGAATGGATTTTCCTCACCTTTCTTCAAAAGCTCTGAAGTTTTCTGTGATCTTTCCAATTGTACGGTATGATAAGCTTTTGCTGCCACTGAAGGGTAGAAGTCATTATGAATAGTGCCAACAAAACAGAAACATAACAATGAAAACGATATTTTAATTCAGAATAGGTATTTGAAAAGTTCACCTTTTCTAGCACAAATGGGGAAAAGAAAAAAAGGAAGGGAAAAAAAAAAAGCAGTCCTAAAACATCAAAACTGTGGCCAAAGAATTAGAAGAAACACTATTTTTCCAAAGCTGCAATGTTTTCCATTCATCTGGCTGGGCCAGCAGAGCACTGGAGACCTGGATGCACTGTACTCATGGCTGGTTCCCCTAAATGACCTGCAGGGAGATCTTCTTCTCTCTATCCCTCTGTTTCTCCTTTCAATCTCTGTTTTGTCTGTTTGTATCACTAGCTCTCAAATCGCCACTGATATATGCACGTGCAGCACCCAGCACAACCTTGTTTCAGGCTCCAGCGGGACCTTTAGGCATTACCATCCTGTAAACAAATAACAATGATAGTGAGTGTAATTACAATCGTCAAACTATTCCAGCTCCACATCATTAGCCATGCCCTGAGCTAAATAACATTTTAATCAGTTTGATATGTCATCTGTGGCTTTCTTCACTGTCACTTGCAATCCAGCAAACTCCTTCCTTCACGTTTCTAGATTAGACAGAGGGTTCTCAACTGCAGACATCCAATTCCCTGTTCAGGAAGCAGCGAGACCTTTCCTCTTCTCACAGATTTAAGATGATAGCCAAGCATCATGAGACACAGTGCGTATGTCTCCTAGGCCCATCCCATGAGAGCAGGACATTTACCACACATGAGAAGAAGACTTAATGCAGTGGCAAAGCAAAATACTCGGTGTCAAAGCCATGTCTAGATGATCATTAAAGACAGATCAAAATTACCCAATACAGGAGGAAAATCTATCGTTTGTAGAAGATTATGTTCTCTGATTATTAGTTTCAAAATTAGTTTTTCCTTTGGATTTCCTCTGAACTTAAACTTAGTTTGGAATGCCTTTGGTTTTGAATATTTCTGAAATCGTATTACTTCTCCTAAGTAAGTTGCTAGTCTGTTCTGTTTACGTGAAATTCGAATAATATTGTGAAGTATCTGCCATCAGTTTTACTGTGTGCCAGGCTGAGTTCCCTGATGAATTTCAAATTTCAGATATGAAACAGTAAAGGTTAAAAAAAAAAAATGTTACAAAGGGTACTTCATGCAGTAGCATAAACTTCTGTTTTCTCAAAACTTGTATCAGTTCATCTCACCAGGACCAGCAGGGGAAGCACACTCTGCCTAGGCACTGGCAAAGGGACACAGTGAGAGTGTAGGGTCTCTTGCTGGGGCCATTCAAAATTTGACTGTACAAGCCCCTGAGCAATATGACAGGGCTTTAAAAATGGCCCTGCTTGAAGTACGCGGGTGATCTGGAGACCTCTAAGGTGCTTTCCAACAAAAGCTTTTCTATAATTGTATGAAATCACCTGTAATAGATTAACCCTGGTCATTATTCCTATCACAGGAAATAACTGTGACACCTGGGTAACAGGTGAGCTTACTGCGACACCAAGGAGAGCCTTCCTGTACTTAAAGGCAACCTGTAGGAAAGCTGGGGAGGGAGTCTTTATCAGGGCCTGGAGTGACAGGACAAGGAGTAACCGCTTTAAACTGAAAAGTAGCACCCAGAAAGAACGGAGTCACGCAACAGGATTCATTTCCAAAACCACCTCATAGACACCTGGGCCAAAGAGCAGGGCCTTGAGCGGGTATATCACAGTGGCGGAGTTCATTTCCTTCCCAGTAGCTGGCACGTGCCGTTTTTTGGGATTTCGGGGCTACAGTGAGCTGCTAAGAGGGATGTCTTAGCTCTTGCAGGGCAGTGCTTCCACTAAGGCCAGGACTTTTCTGCATCTTCTACTGCCCTGCAAGCGAGGATGCTTGGGGCACACAGGAAGCTGGGAGGGGACACAGCTGCAGGGATTCCATAAGACACAAGCAAATGCAGCCTTGGCTTGGTGACACTTTCTCTTGATTACTGCTCAACACAAATTACCTCGAGCAAGTCTACTGTGAGGACTAAAGGAAAGAGACGTATGGATGCTGCTAAGCTCTTCTAGCTTGTACCAGGTAGGAAAGATACCTCTGTAGCAGGCGTGAAGAGGATAGCACTAATTAATTAGATGAGAAGCGGAGGAAAGGCACTTAGAGGTAGTGAAAAGCAGTTAATGTGATGTTCCGGGGAAGCTTCAGTCTGCTTAAGGAGTAGCAAGAACAAGCCTAAAGTCATAGCCAAATACAAGAAAGAGAGGAGGACACACAGCATGAGAAGCTCCCGAGAGAAAGGAACTCTGTTTTGGGTAAAAATCAGTCCCTTTTTCTATCATGGAGACATCCAAGGGCGTAGGACACGTGCACTTCAGGGAACCAAGAGATGCTGTGCATTTCTCTCGTCCCCCTGACACAGCCACTAGGTGACGATGCTTCCAATTCTCTCTAAAGAAACCTTGCTTTCTCAGGCCCAGGTGTCCAGCTGCACACCAAGAACGTCCCTGGCTCCCAGGCACAGTTCCCAGGCCCAAGGCCGAGCTCCCCTCCGAACCCCCATTCCAGCAGACCTTGCTCCTGGCATTGTGGAGCAGCCATTTCATGTCAGCCTTTTCTCCTGGCAGTCAGCTTAGCGCCGTAACCTCTGCCATCGGGGCGCCCGAGAGCCGTGTGAGGTCAGCAGAGGGTCACTGTCAGCCTTTGACCTCACAAAGGTGGGTGGCCATAAGTGCCCTGAGCGTCCAGCTCGCATTGAGTACTGCTGGTGGCACTCGAGGCGTGGAGGTCTGCATGGTGCAATGGGAGACGCCGATGTCCTGCTGCTGGAACAAGAGGCGCTGATGTGCTGCTGGTGCAGGAGAAGACGTGAAGGTGCTGCTGCTTAGAGGTGCTGAGGAGCGGGCAGCCTCAGCGGGCAGCTGAATCAGAGGGCAGGGAAGCCAAGCAGCTTCCTTCTCTGGGGAAGGGGGCACAGAGAAAGTGATTGGAAATGGGGTACAAGCCCTCAGCCTCTAAAAGCAATCCCTCAGATGTTTAGGCATAGTAAAGTTAGGTATATCTATTTGACTCTAGACCCCAACATGTTTGTTAGTGTTCTGGTTTGTCCACTGCTTTCTTGTGGGGGATTTGAGTTGGCCATTACTGTTTAGGTGAATGCTGACTTCATATCTATGGTGCACTTTATTCTTAAAATGGGAAGTTTCTACCAATTTCCCGTCCAAACTTGCTCATAAGCCAACTGCAGTCATCATTTCAGATGTGTCTCCCAACTTACACATTTCCTATTTCTCCTTGATATTTACTCAAGAAATTCATTTACGTAGAGACAACATATTCTTCTCTCAACTGGCATCTGGCTGGGCAGAATGATGTCCTTTCATTCCCTTCCAGGCAATAGGCAACTTGTTCCTTCTGTCTTGTGAACTCTTCCTCCTAAGTTCAATGTGAATACAAGTGGCAGAACTGTGCCTCATGTCTCAAATGAGTGTCAGGGCTGCCTTGTCCAGTGTATTCATACTGGAGGGAAAAAAAAATGAATAGCCATACACACTATATAACCACTAAACTTTTTCAGTCCTCCTTGTGCTAACAGTGCATGAACGTGAGGTTTTGTTGTCATTTTTGTTTGTTTGTTTGTTTGCTTGCTTTAAACTCCTGACTGCCATATAGCAAACATGACAAAAAAACACCCTTTTTTGAGAAGCTCTGAGAATGGCTCTGCTTTGTATTATCACCTGTCACTTCACCTGAACCATTTCAATCACAAGCGATATCCTTCTGTCAGGCTTGGTAGTACTTCCCAACCTTATGTCCCCTGCAAATCTCAAAGCTCATGTGTAATTTTTAATCTTCAGCCACCATGTCCATACCGAACATATCTAACTTTGAAGTCAGCTCTGCCCTGAATAGGAGGTTGGGTTTTCAGCGGTCCCTTCCAGCCTACATTTCTCCATGAGTCTTTGCCTCCTTAGCAGCTGCAGTTTCAGAACTGTCTCTGAGAATTACCATAGGTAACGACTCCTTTGCTGGTAAGTCCCTCTTCAGTGTGAACAATTGTAAATTCCCTTTATTCACTTGCAGCCCCAAAGCCCAAATCCGTAGATAATGTATCAGAAGCTCACAGAAAGTGAAATAGATGTAATTCATCCCCTGTGTAGGGAAGAACTGGTCCTAGAAAGGAAAGCTATTAAATTATCTGGAAACAATTTAGCTCTGATAAATTATTTTGTAAATTACACATTACCCCCTCCTTCCCTGGTCTTAGCTGTTCTTGCTCCAAAACTTTGCATGGTGTTGATGTCAAACTAACAGGCCCACACTTGTCTGGATGACTCTTTACCCTCTTCTGGACAGAGGTGTATTTGTTACTCTCCCATTCTGGGGACTATCCCTGATTTGCACAATTGTTATGCATTTTTCCTACTTGACTTGTTGTTCTGTGTGCCAATGCTGTTAATAGGCTAGGTAGATATCAGCTTTTCATTTTTCACTTGAATCGCTATAGATTGTTATTTCACCTCAGATGATGTTGCGCCTAGTGCCCTACCCTCCTTTTCAATGGGAGTCCTGTCACTGCCCTTAATATCACATTGTTGTTGCTGTTAGATGCAGGAAATAAGATTTGCAGCATTTGAGACATCAGTAACTTTTGATCTATTTTTGCCTCAAGCGTGCAACTGTCCTAATTTGTTCTCTTTGTTCCCCCTGGTTTCTGTGGCTTAAGTACCACTTACTATTATTGTTTAATTTCCTATGTGAAGGAGGTTTTTGGTCATTCTTACTTTATTTCTGCAGTTTTTAACCTCTGAAACATGCCTTTTCTCATCGCTTTTTTCCTCTTTGAATTTTGAATTTTAACTATGCCTTCTCTGCACTCAAGTCCCAGAGCTGCTTAGTCAGACTCAATTATTCATTTCCTTAGATTTCAAAGTTTGCATTTCTAAGCCTCAAAACCTTCATTCTAAACCTGGTTTTGTCTGTCGTGAAATGTAAAATGAGAAAAGTCAGCTCATGATCACACTTTATTCAAATTTTACTACATTTAAACCCATACAGGAGCCAAGTCTAAAATGGTCTTATATTTTTTCACTTTTGGGAAGAAATCCATCACATAGTATACCTCTATGAACATAAGTGGTAATTATCTTTCAATCTTTTGCTGGGAAGTTAAAGTCTCCCATAATTCCCATTATTGTTTACGTGTCTGATAACTGTACAGAGAGAATTCACTATTAGACTGGAGCTAAGAGCAAAGAGCAGGCTAGCAAGGCTGTCTATCTTTAGCAGTGATTTGCACAAAACCACTCTTTTGCTGACCCATAACATTTAATTTCTCCATCCTCTGCTTCTTGCTAACACAAAGCACCATCTTATTCCATCCATTTGCCTTGGTTTCCAGCCTTCCTGAGATTTATCAGTACTTGTATGACATTCATGCCTTTGTTTCACCCTTCCTGTGTTGACACTTGTCATAACAGTTTTAGATCCTGAACATGATCATCTCAAAGTTTGCCTGACAGTTAGGTCTTCCTCACATTGTCATAGAGTATCAGGTCTCTACCACTTGAAATAGATTGGATTGGATTAGATTATTGGCACCGTCTCTTGTGCTGGTAGTCCATTATCTTCACAGTCCGTACAACTGGCCATCAGTGAACATGAAGTGGCCTTATCCTGCCCATTTACCTTTCTGGAAATCAGCCACTCTCTCTGCCTAGAACAGGGAATGGATTTTCCTCACCTTTCTTCAAAAGCTCTGAAGTTTTCTGTGATCTTTCCAATTGTACGGTATGATAAGCTTTTGCTGCCACTGAAGGGTAGAAGTCATTATGAATAGTGCCAACAAAACAGAAACATAACAATGAAAACGATATTTTAATTCAGAATAGGTATTTGAAAAGTTCACCTTTTCTAGCACAAATGGGGAAAAGAAAAAAAGGAAGGAAAAAAAAAAAAAAAGCAGTCCTAAAACATCAAAACTGTGGCCAAAGAATTAGAAGAAACACTATTTTTCCAAAGCTGCAATGTTTTCCATTCATCTGGCTGGGCCAGCAGAGCACTGGAGACCTGGATGCACTGTACTCATGGCTGGTTCCCCTAAATGACCTGCAGGGAGATCTTCTTCTCTCTATCCCTCTGTTTCTCCTTTCAATCTCTGTTTTGTCTGTTTGTATCACTAGCTCTCAAATCGCCACTGATATATGCACGTGCAGCACCCAGCACAACCTTGTTTCAGGCTCCAGCGGGACCTTTAGGCATTACCATCCTGTAAACAAATAACAATGATAGTGAGTGTAATTACAATCGTCAAACTATTCCAGCTCCACATCATTAGCCATGCCCTGAGCTAAATAACATTTTAATCAGTTTGATATGTCATCTGTGGCTTTCTTCACTGTCACTTGCAATCCAGCAAACTCCTTCCTTCACGTTTCTAGATTAGACAGAGGGTTCTCAACTGCAGACATCCAATTCCCTGTTCAGGAAGCAGCGAGACCTTTCCTCTTCTCACAGATTTAAGATGATAGCCAAGCATCATGAGACACAGTGCGTATGTCTCCTAGGCCCATCCCATGAGAGCAGGACATTTACCACACATGAGAAGAAGACTTAATGCAGTGGCAAAGCAAAATACTCAGTGTCAAAGCCATGTCTAGATGATCATTAAAGACAGATCAAAATTACCCAATACAGGAGGAAAATCTATCGTTTGTAGAAGATTATGTTCTCTGATTATTAGTTTCAAAATTAGTTTTTCCTTTGGATTTCCTCTGAACTTAAACTTAGTTTGGAATGCCTTTGGTTTTGAATATTTCTGAAATCGTATTACTTCTCCTAAGTAAGTTGCTAGTCTGTTCTATTTACGTGAAATTCGAATAATATTGTGAAGTATCTGCCATCAGTTTTACTGTGTGCCAGGCTGAGTTCCCTGATGAATTTCAAATTTCAGATATGAAACAGTAAAGGTTAAAAAAAAAAATGTTACAAAGGGTACTTCATGCAGTAGCATAAACTTCTGTTTTCTCAAAACTTGTATCAGTTCATCTCACCAGGACCAGCAGGGGAAGCACACTCTGCCTAGGCACTGGCAAAGGGACACAGTGAGAGTGTAGGGTCTCTTGCTGGGGCCATTCAAAATTTGACTGTACAAGCCCCTGAGCAATATGACAGGGCTTTAAAAATGGCCCTGCTTGAAGTACGCGGGTGATCTGGAGACCTCTAAGGTGCTTTCCAACAAAAGCTTTTCTATAATTGTATGAAATCACCTGCAATAGATTAACCCTGGTCATTATTCCTATCACAGGAAATAACTGTGACACCTGGGTAACAGGTGAGCTTACTGCGACACCAGGGAGAGCCTTCCTGTACTTAAAGGCAACCTGTAGGAAAGCTGGGGAGGGAGTCTTTATCAGGGCCTGCAGTGACAGGACAAGGAGTAACCGCTTTAAACTGAAAAGTAGCACCCAGAAAGAACGGAGTCACGCAACAGGATTCATTTCCAAAACCACCTCATAGACACCTGGGCCAAAGAGCAGGGCCTTGAGCGGGTATATCACAATGGCGGAGTTCATTTCCTTCCCAGTAGCTGGCACATGCCGTTTTTTGGGATTTCGGGGCTACAGTGAGCTGCTAAGAGGGATGTCTTAGCTCTTGCAGGGCAGTGCTTCCACTAAGGCCAGGACTTTTCTGCATCTTCTACTGCCCTGCAAGCGAGGATGCTTGGGGCACACAGGAAGCTGGGAGGGGACACAGCTGCAGGGATTCCATAAGACACAAGCAAATGCAGCCTTGGCTTGGTGACACTTTCTCTTGATTACTGCTCAACACAAATTACCTCGAGCAAGTCTACTGTGAGGACTAAAGGAAAGAGACGTATGGATGCTGCTAAGCTCTTCTAGCTTGTACCAGGTAGGAAAGATACCTCTGTAGCAGGCGTGAAGAGGATAGCACTAATTAATTAGATGAGAAGCGGAGGAAAGGCACTTAGAGGTAGTGAAAAGCAGTTAATGTGATGTTCCGGGGAAGCTTCAGTCTGCTTAAGGAGTAGCAAGAACAAGCCTAAAGTCATAGCCAAATACAAGAAAGAGAGGAGGACACGCAGCATGAGAAGCTCCCGAGAGAAAGGAGCTCTGTTTTGGGTAAAAATCAGTCCCTTTTTCTATCATGGAGACATCCAAGGGCGTAGGACACGTGCACTTCAGGGAACCAAGAGATGCTGTGCATTTCTCTCGTCCCCCTGACACAGCCACTAGGTGACGATGCTTCCAATTCTCTCTAAAGAAACCTTGCTTTCTCAGGCCCAGGTGTCCAGCTGCACACCAAGGACGTCCCTGGCTCCCAGGCACAGTTCCCAGGCCCAAGGCCGAGCTCCGCTCCGAACCCCCATTCCAGCAGACCTTGCTCCTGGCATTGTGGAGCAGCCATTTCATGTCAGCCTTTTCTCCTGGCAGTCAGCTTAGCGCCATAACCTCTGCCATCGGGGCGCCCGAGAGCCGTGTGAGGTCAGCAGAGAGTCACTGTCAGCCTTTGACCTCACAAAGGTGGGTGGCCGTAAGTGCCCTGAGCGTCCAGCTCGCATTGAGTACTGCTGGTGGCACTCGAGGCGTGGAGGTCTGCATGGTGCAATGGGAGACGCCGATGTCCTGCTGCTGGAACAAGAGGCGCTGATGTGCTGCTGGTGCAGGAGGAGACGTGAAGGTGCTGCTGCTTAGAGGTGCTGAGGAGCGGGCAGCCTCAGCGGGCAGCTGAATCAGAGGGCAGGGAAGCCAAGCAGCTTCCTTCTCTGGGGAAGGGGGCACAGAGAAAGTGATTGGAAATGGGGTACAAGCCCTCAGCCTCTAAAAGCAATCCCTCAGATGTTTAGGCATAGTAAAGTTAGGTATATCTATTTGACTCTAGACCCCAACATGTTTGTTAGTGTTCTGGTTTGTCCACTGCTTTCTTGTGGGGGATTTGAGTTGGCCATTACTCTTTAGGTGAATGCTGACTTCATATCTATGGTGCACTTTATTCTTAAAATGGGAAGTTTCTACCAATTTCCCGTCCAAACTTGCTCATAAGCCAACTGCAGTCATCATTTCAGATGTGTCTCCCAACTTACACATTTCCTATTTCTCCTTGATATTTACTCAAGAAATTCATTTACGTAGAGACAACATATTCTTCTCTCAACTGGCATCTGGCTGGGCAGAATGATGTCCTTTCATTCCCTTCCAGGCAATAGGCAACTTGTTCCTTCTGTCTTGTGAACTCTTCCTCCTAAGTTCAATGTGAATACAGGTGGCAGAACTGTGCCTCATGTCTCAAATGAGTGTCAGGGCTGCCTTGTCCAGTGTATTCATACTGGAGGGAAAAAAAAATGAATAGCCATACACACTATATAACCACTAAACTTTTTCAGTCCTCCTTGTGCTAACAGTGCATGAACGTGAGGTTTTGTTGTCATTTTTGTTTGTTTGTTTGTTTGCTTGCTTTAAACTCCTGACTGCCATATAGCAAACATGACCAAAAAACACCCTTTTTTGAGAATCTCTGAGAATGGCTCTGCTTTGTATTATCACCTGTCACTTCACCTGAACCATTTCAATCACAAGCGATATCCTTCTGTCAGGCTTGGTAGTACTTCCCAACCTTATGTCCCCTGCAAATCTCAAAGCTCATGTGTAATTTTTAATCTTCAGCCACCATGTCCATACCGAACATATCTAACTTTGAAGTCAGCTCTGCCCTGAATAGGAGGTTGGGTTTTCAGAGGTCCCTTCCAGCCTACATTTCTCCATGAGTCTTTGCCTCCTTAGCAGCTGCAGTTTCAGAACTGTCTCTGAGAATTACCATAGGTAACGACTCCTTTGCTGCTAAGTCCCTCTTCAGTGTGAACAATTGTAAATTCCCTTTATTCACTTGCAGCCCCAAAGCCCAAATCCGTAGATAATGTATCAGAAGCTCACAGAAAGTGAAATAGATGTAATTCATCCCCTGTGTAGGGAAGAACTGGTCCTAGAAAGGAAAGCTATTAAATTATCTGGAAACAATTTAGCTCTGATAAATTATTTTGTAAATTACACATTACCCCCTCCTTCCCTGGTCTTAGCTGTTCTTGCTCCAAAACTTTGCATGGTGTTGATGTCAAACTAACAGGCCCACACTTGTCTGGATGACTCTTTACCCTCTTCTGGACAGAGGTGTATTTGTTACTCTCCCATTCTGGGGACTATCCCTGATTTGCACAATTGTTATGCATTTTTCCTACTTGACTTGTTGTTCTGTGTGCCAATGCTGTTAATAGGCTAGGTAGATATCAGCTTTTCATTTTTCACTTGAATCGCTATAGATTGTTATTTCACCTCAGATGATGTTGCGCCTAGTGCCCTACCCTCCTTTTCAATGGGAGTCCTGTCACTGCCCTTAATATCACATTGTTGTTGCTGTTAGATGCAGGAAATAAGATTTGCAGCATTTGAGACATCAGTAACTTTTGATCTATTTTTGCCTCAAGCGTGCAACTGTCCTAATTTGTTCTCTTTGTTCCCCCTGGTTTCTGTGGCTTAAGTACCACTTACTATTATTGTTTAATTTCCTATGTGAAGGAGGTTTTTGGTCATTCTTACTTTATTTCTGCAGTTTTTAACCTCTGAAACATGCCTTTTCTCATCGCTTTTTTCCTCTTTGAATTTTGAATTTTAACTATGCCTTCTCTGCACTCAAGTCCCAGAGCTGCTTAGTCAGACTCAATTATTCATTTCCTTAGATTTCAAAGTTTGCATTTCTAAGCCTCAAAACCTTCATTCTAAACCTGGTTTTGTCTGTCGTGAAATGTAAAATGAGAAAAGTCAGCTCATGATCACACTTTATTCAAATTTTACTACATTTAAACCCATACAGGAGCCAAGTCTAAAATGGTCTTATATTTTTTCACTTTTGGGAAGAAATCCATCACATAGTATACCTCTATGAACATAAGTGGTAATTATCTTTCAATCTTTTGCTGGGAAGTTAAAGTCTCCCATAATTCCCATTATTGTTTACGTGTCTGATAACTGTACAGAGATAATTCACTATTAGACTGGAGCTAAGAGCAAAGAGCAGGCTAGCAAGGCTGTCTATCTTTAGCAGTGATTTGCACAAAACCACTCTTTTGCTGACCCATAACATTTAATTTCTCCATCCTCTGCTTCTTGCTAACACAAAGCACCATCTTATTCCATCCATTTGCCTTGGTTTCCAGCCTTCCTGAGATTTATCAGTACTTGTATGACATTCATGCCTTTGTTTCACCCTTCCTGTGTTGACACTTGTCATAACAGTTTTAGATCCTGAACATGATCATCTCAAAGTTTGCCTGACAGTTAGGTCTTCCTCACATTGTCATAGAGTATCAGGTCTCTACCACTTGAAATAGATTGGATTGGATTAGATTATTGGCACCGTCTCTTGTGCTGGTAGTCCATTATCTTCACAGTCCGTACAACTGGCCATCAGTGAACATGAAGTGGCCTTATCCTGCCCATTTACCTTTCTGGAAATCAGCCACTCTCTCTGCCTAGAACAGGGAATGGATTTTCCTCACCTTTCTTCAAAAGCTCTGAAGTTTTCTGTGATCTTTCCAATTGTACGGTATGATAAGCTTTTGCTGCCACTGAAGGGTAGAAGTCATTACGAATAGTGCCAACAAAACAGAAACATAACAATGAAAACGATATTTTAATTCAGAATAGGTATTTGAAAAGTTCACCTTTTCTAGCACAAATGGGGAAAAGAAAAAAAGGAAGGAAAAAAAAAAAAAAAAGCAGTCCTAAAACATCAAAACTGTGGCCAAAGAATTAGAAGAAACACTATTTTTCCGAAGCTGCAATGTTTTCCATTCATCTGGCTGGGCCAGCAGAGCACTGGAGACCTGGATGCACTGTACTCATGGCTGGTTCCCCTAAATGACCTGCAGGGAGATCTTCTTCTCTCTATCCCTCTGTTTCTCCTTTCAATCTCTGTTTTGTCTGTTTGTATCACTAGCTCTCAAATCGCCACTGATATATGCACGTGCAGCACCCAGCACAACCTTGTTTCAGGCTCCAGCGGGACCTTTAGGCATTACCATCCTGTAAACAAATAACAATGATAGTGAGTGTAATTACAATCGTCAAACTATTCCAGCTCCACATCATTAGCCATGCCCTGAGCTAAATAACATTTTAATCAGTTTGATATGTCATCTGTGGCTTTCTTCACTGTCACTTGCAATCCAGCAAACTCCTTCCTTCACGTTTCTAGATTAGACAGAGGGTTCTCAACTGCAGACATCCAATTCCCTGTTCAGGAAGCAGCGAGACCTTTCCTCTTCTCACAGATTTAAGATGATAGCCAAGCATCATGAGACACAGTGCGTATGTCTCCTAGGCCCATCCCATGAGAGCAGGACATTTACCACACATGAGAAGAAGACTTAATGCAGTGGCAAAGCAAAATACTCAGTGTCAAAGCCATGTCTAGATGATCATTAAAGACAGATCAAAATTACCCAATACAGGAGGAAAATCTATCGTTTGTAGAAGATTATGTTCTCTGATTATTAGTTTCAAAATTAGTTTTTCCTTTGGATTTCCTCTGAACTTAAACTTAGTTTGGAATGCCTTTGGTTTTGAATATTTCTGAAATCGTATTACTTCTCCTAAGTAAGTTGCTAGTCTGTTCTGTTTACGTGAAATTCGAATAATATTGTGAAGTATCTGCCATCAGTTTTACTGTGTGCCAGGCTGAGTTCCCTGATGAATTTCAAATTTCAGATATGAAACAGTAAAGGTTAAAAAAAAAAATGTTACAAAGGGTACTTCATGCAGTAGCATAAACTTCTGTTTTCTCAAAACTTGTATCAGTTCATCTCACCAGGACCAGCAGGGGAAGCACACTCTGCCTAGGCACTGGCAAAGGGACACAGTGAGAGTGTAGGGTCTCTTGCTGGGGCCATTCAAAATTTGACTGTACAAGCCCCTGAGCAATATGACAGGGCTTTAAAAATGGCCCTGCTTGAAGTACGCGGGTGATCTGGAGACCTCTAAGGTGCTTTCCAACAAAAGCTTTTCTATAATTGTATGAAATCACCTGCAATAGATTAACCCTGGTCATTATTCCTATCACAGGAAATAACTGTGACACCTGGGTAACAGGTGAGCTTACTGCGACACCAGGGAGAGCCTTCCTGTACTTAAAGGCAACCTGTAGGAAAGCTGGGGAGGGAGTCTTTATCAGGGCCTGCAGTGACAGGACAAGGAGTAACCGCTTTAAACTGAAAAGTAGCACCCAGAAAGAACGGAGTTACGCAACAGGATTCATTTCCAAAACCGTCTCACAGACACCTGGGCCAAAGAGCAGGGCCTTGAGCGGGTATATCACAATGACAGAGTTCATTTCCTTCCCAGTAGCTGGCACGTGCCGTTTTTGGGGATTTCGGGGCTACAGTGAGCTGCTAAGAGGGATGTCTTAGCTCTTGCAGGACAGTGCTTCCACTAAGGCCAGGACTTTTCTGCATCTTCTACTGCCCTGCAAGCGAGGATGCTTGGGGCACACAGGAAGCTGGGAGGGGACACAGCTGCAGGGATTCCATAAGGCACAAGCAAATGCAGCCTTGGCTTGGTGACACTTTCTCTTGATTACTGCTCAACACAAATTACCTCGAGCAAGTCTACTGTGAGGACTAAAGGAAAGAGACGTATGGATGCTGCTAAGCTCTTCTAGCTTGTACCAGGTAGGAAAGATACCTCTGTAGCAGGCGTGAAGAGGATAGCACTAATTAATTAGATGAGAAGCGGAGGAAAGGCACTTAGAGGTAGTGAAAAGCAGTTAATGTGATGTTCCGGGGAAGCTTCAGTCTGCTTAAGGAGTAGCAAGAACAAGCCTAAAGTCATAGCCAAATACAAGAAAGAGAGGAGGACACGCAGCATGAGAAGCTCCCGAGAGAAAGGAGCTCTGTTTTGGGTAAAAATCAGTCCCTTTTTCTATCATGGAGACATCCAAGGGCGTAGGACACGTGCACTTCAGGGAACCAAGAGATGCTGTGCATTTCTCTCGTCCCCCTGACACAGCCACTAGGTGACGATGCTTCCAATTCTCTCTAAAGAAACCTTGCTTTCTCAGGCCCAGGTGTCCAGCTGCACACCAAGGACGTCCCTGGCTCCCAGGCACAGTTCCCAGGCCCAAGGCCGAGCTCCGCTCCGAACCCCCATTCCAGCAGACCTTGCTCCTGGCATTGTGGAGCAGCCATTTCATGTCAGCCTTTTCTCCTGGCAGTCAGCTTAGCGCCGTAACCTCTGCCATCGGGGCGCCCGAGAGCCGTGTGAGGTCAGCAGAGAGTCACTGTCAGCCTTTGACCTCACAAAGGTGGGTGGCCATAAGTGCCCTGAGCGTCCAGCTCGCATTGAGTACTGCTGGTGGCACTCGAGGCGTGGAGGTCTGCATGGTGCAATGGGAGACGCCGATGTCCTGCTGCTGGAACAAGAGGCGCTGATGTGCTGCTGGTGCAGGAGGAGACGTGAAGGTGCTGCTGCTTAGAGGTGCTGAGGGGCGGGCAGCCTCAGCGGGCAGCTGAATCAGAGGGCAGGGAAGCCAAGCAGCTTCCTTCTCTGGGGAAGGGGGCACAGAGAAAGTGATTGGAAATGGGGTACAAGCCCTCAGCCTCTAAAAGCAATCCCTCAGATGTTTAGGCATAGTAAAGTTAGGTATATCTATTTGACTCTAGACCCCAACATGTTTGTTAGTGTTCTGGTTTGTCCACTGCTTTCTTGTGGGGGATTTGAGTTGGCCATTACTGTTTAGGTGAATGCTGACTTCATATCTATGGTGCACTTTATTCTTAAAATGGGAAGTTTCTACCAATTTCCCGTCCAAACTTGCTCATAAGCCAACTGCAGTCATCATTTCAGATGTGTCTCCCAACTTACACATTTCCTATTTCTCCTTGATATTTACTCAAGAAATTCATTTACGTAGAGACAACATATTCTTCTCTCAACTGGCATCTGGCCGGGCAGAATGATGTCCTTTCATTCCCTTCCAGGCAATAGGCAACTTGTTCCTTCTGTCTTGTGAACTCTTCCTCCTAAGTTCAATGTGAATACAAGTGGCAGAACTGTGCCTCATGTCTCAAATGAGTGTCAGGGCTGCCTTGTCCAGTGTATTCATACTGGAGGGAAAAAAAAATGAATAGCCATACACACTATATAACCACTAAACTTTTTCAGTCCTCCTTGTGCTAACAGTGCATGAACGTGAGGTTTTGTTGTCATTTTTGTTTGTTTGTTTGTTTGCTTGCTTTAAACTCCTGACTGCCATATAGCAAACATGACAAAAAAACACCCTTTTTTGAGAAGCTCTGAGAATGGCTCTGCTTTGTATTATCACCTGTCACTTCACCTGAACCATTTCAATCACAAGCGATATCCTTCTGTCAGGCTTGGTAGTACTTCCCAACCTTATGTCCCCTGCAAATCTCAAAGCTCATGTGTAATTTTTAATCTTCAGCCACCATGTCCATACCGAACATATCTAACTTTGAAGTCAGCTCTGCCCTGAATAGGAGGTTGGGTTTTCAGAGGTCCCTTCCAGCCTACATTTCTCCATGAGTCTTTGCCTCCTTAGCAGCTGCAGTTTCAGAACTGTCTCTGAGAATTACCATAGGTAACGACTCCTTTGCTGGTAAGTCCCTCTTCAGTGTGAACAATTGTAAATTCCCTTTATTCACTTGCAGCCCCAAAGCCCAAATCCATAGATAATGTATCAGAAGCTCACAGAAAGTGAAATAGATGTAATTCATCCCCTGTGTAGGGAAGAACTGGTCCTAGAAAGGAAAGCTATTAAATTATCTGGAAACAATTTAGCTCTGATAAATTATTTTGTAAATTACACATTACCCCCTCCTTCCCTGGTCTTAGCTGTTCTTGCTCCAAAACTTTGCATGGTGTTGATGTCAAACTAACAGGCCCACACTTGTCTGGATGACTCTTTACCCTCTTCTGGACAGAGGTGTATTTGTTACTCTCCCATTCCGGGGACTATCCCTGGTTTGCACAATTGTTATGCATTTTTCCTACTTGACTTGTTGTTCTGTGTGCCAATGCTGTTAATAGGCTAGGTAGATATCAGCTTTTCATTTTTCACTTGAATCGCTATAGATTGTTATTTCACCTCAGATGATGTTGCGCCTAGTGCCCTACCCTCCTTTTCAATGGGAGTCCTGTCACTGCCCTTAATATCACATTGTTGTTGCTGTTAGATGCAGGAAATAAGATTTGCAGCATTTGAGACATCAGTAACTTTTGATCTATTTTTGCCTCAAGCGTGCAACTGTCCTAATTTGTTCTCTTTGTTCCCCCTGGTTTCTGTGGCTTAAGTACCACTTACTATTATTGTTTAATTTCCTATGTGAAGGAGGTTTTTGGTCATTCTTACTTTATTTCTGCAGTTTTTAACCTCTGAAACATGCCTTTTCTCATCGCTTTTTTCCTCTTTGAATTTTGAATTTTAACTATGCCTTCTCTGCACTCAAGTCCCAGAGCTGCTTAGTCAGACTCAATTATTCATTTCCTTAGATTTCAAAGTTTGCATTTCTAAGCCTCAAAACCTTCATTCTAAACCTGGTTTTGTCTGTCGTGAAATGTAAAATGAGAAAAGTCAGCTCATGATCACACTTTATTCAAATTTTACTACATTTAAACCCATACAGGAGCCAAGTCTAAAATGGTCTTATATTTTTTCACTTTTGGGAAGAAATCCATCACATAGTATACCTCTATGAACATAAGTGGTAATTATCTTTCAATCTTTTGCTGGGAAGTTAAAGTCTCCCATAATTCCCATTATTGTTTACGTGTCTGATAACTGTACAGAGATAATTCACTATTAGACTGGAGCTAAGAGCAAAGAGCAGGCTAGCAAGGCTGTCTATCTTTAGCAGTGATTTGCACAAAACCACTCTTTTGCTGACCCATAACATTTAATTTCTCCATCCTCTGCTTCTTGCTAACACAAAGCACCATCTTATTCCATCCATTTGCCTTGGTTTCCAGCCTTCCTGAGATTTATCAGTACTTGTATGACATTCATGCCTTTGTTTCACCCTTCCTGTGTTGACACTTGTCATAACAGTTTTAGATCCTGAACATGATCATCTCAAAGTTTGCCTGACAGTTAGGTCTTCCTCACATTGTCATAGAGTATCAGGTCTCTACCACTTGAAATAGATTGGATTGGATTAGATTATTGGCACCGTCTCTTGTGCTGGTAGTCCATTATCTTCACAGTCCGTACAACTGGCCATCAGTGAACATGAAGTGGCCTTATCCTGCCCATTTACCTTTCTGGAAATCAGCCACTCTCTCTGCCTAGAACAGGGAATGGATTTTCCTCACCTTTCTTCAAAAGCTCTGAAGTTTTCTGTGATCTTTCCAATTGTACGGTATGATAAGCTTTTGCTGCCACTGAAGGGTAGAAGTCATTATGAATAGTGCCAACAAAACAGAAACATAACAATGAAAACGATATTTTAATTCAGAATAGGTATTTGAAAAGTTCACCTTTTCTAGCACAAATGGGGAAAAGAAAAATAGGAAGGAAAAAAAAAAAAAAAAAAGCAGTCCTAAAACATCAAAACTGTGGCCAAAGAATTAGAAGAAACACTATTTTTCCAAAGCTGCAATGTTTTCCATTCATCTGGCTGGGCCAGCAGAGCACTGGAGACCTGGATGCACTGTACTCATGGCTGGTTCCCCTAAATGACCTGCAGGGAGATCTTCTTCTCTCTATCCCTCTGTTTCTCCTTTCAATCTCTGTTTTGTCTGTTTGTATCACTAGCTCTCAAATCGCCACTGATATATGCACGTGCAGCACCCAGCACAACCTTGTTTCAGGCTCCAGCGGGACCTTTAGGCATTACCATCCTGTAAACAAATAACAATGATAGTGAGTGTAATTACAATCGTCAAACTATTCCAGCTCCACATCATTAGCCATGCCCTGAGCTAAATAACATTTTAATCAGTTTGATATGTCATCTGTGGCTTTCTTCACTGTCACTTGCAATCCAGCAAACTCCTTCCTTCACGTTTCTAGATTAGACAGAGGGTTCTCAACTGCAGACATCCAATTCCCTGTTCAGGAAGCAGCGAGACCTTTCCTCTTCTCACAGATTTAAGATGATAGCCAAGCATCATGAGACACAGTGCGTATGTCTCCTAGGCCCATCCCATGAGAGCAGGACATTTACCACACATGAGAAGAAGACTTAATGCAGTGGCAAAGCAAAATACTCGGTGTCAAAGCCATGTCTAGATGATCATTAAAGACAGATCAAAATTACCCAATACAGGAGGAAAATCTATCGTTTGTAGAAGATTATGTTCTCTGATTATTAGTTTCAAAATTAGTTTTTCCTTTGGATTTCCTCTGAACTTAAACTTAGTTTGGAATGCCTTTGGTTTTGAATATTTCTGAAATCGTATTACTTCTCCTAAGTAAGTTGCTAGTCTGTTCTGTTTACGTGAAATTCGAATAATATTGTGAAGTATCTGCCATCAGTTTTACTGTGTGCCAGGCTGAGTTCCCTGATGAATTTCAAATTTCAGATATGAAACAGTAAAGGTTAAAAAAAAAAAATGTTACAAAGGGTACTTCATGCAGTAGCATAAACTTCTGTTTTCTCAAAACTTGTATCAGTTCATCTCACCAGGACCAGCAGGGGAAGCACACTCTGCCTAGGCACTGGCAAAGGGACACAGTGAGAGTGTAGGGTCTCTTGCTGGGGCCATTCAAAATTTGACTGTACAAGCCCCTGAGCAATATGACAGGGCTTTAAAAATGGCCCTGCTTGAAGTACGCGGGTGATCTGGAGACCTCTAAGGTGCTTTCCAACAAAAGCTTTTCTATAATTGTATGAAATCACCTGCAATAGATTAACCCTGGTCATTATTCCTATCACAGGAAATAACTGTGACACCTGGGTAACAGGTGAGCTTACTGCGACACCAGGGAGAGCCTTCCTGTACTTAAAGGCAACCTGTAGGAAAGCTGGGGAGGGAGTCTTTATCAGGGCCTGGAGTGACAGGACAAGGAGTAACCGCTTTAAACTGAAAAGTAGCACCCAGAAAGAACGGAGTCACGCAACAGGATTCATTTCCAAAACCACCTCATAGACACCTGGGCCAAAGAGCAGGGCCTTGAGCGGGTATATCACAATGGCAGAGTTCATTTCCTTCCCAGTAGCTGGCACGTGCCGTTTTTTGGGATTTCGGGGCTACAGTGAGCTGCTAAGAGGGATGTCTTAGCTCTTGCAGGGCAGTGCTTCCACTAAGGCCAGGACTTTTCTGCATCTTCTACTGCCCTGCAAGCGAGGATGCTTGGGGCACACAGGAAGCTGGGAGGGGACACAGCTGCAGGGATTCCATAAGGCACAAGCAAATGCAGCCTTGGCTTGGTGACACTTTCTCTTGATTACTGCTCAACACAAATTACCTCGAGCAAGTCTACTGTGAGGACTAAAGGAAAGAGACGTATGGATGCTGCTAAGCTCTTCTAGCTTGTACCAGGTAGGAAAGATACCTCTGTAGCAGGCGTGAAGAGGATAGCACTAATTAATTAGATGAGAAGCGGAGGAAAGGCACTTAGAGGTAGTGAAAAGCAGTTAATGTGATGTTCCGGGGAAGCTTCAGTCTGCTTAAGGAGCAGCAAGAACAAGCCTAAAGTCATAGCCAAATACAAGAAAGAGAGGAGGACACGCAGCATGAGAAGCTCCCGAGAGAAAGGAGCTCTGTTTTGGGTAAAAATCAGTCCCTTTTTCTATCATGGAGACATCCAAGGGCGTAGGACACGTGCACTTCAGGGAACCAAGAGATGCTGTGCATTTCTCTCGTCCCCCTGACACAGCCACTAGGTGACGATGCTTCCAATTCTCTCTAAAGAAACCTTGCTTTCTCAGGCCCAGGTGTCCAGCTGCACACCAAGGACGTCCCTGGCTCCCAGGCACAGTTCCCAGGCCCAAGGCCGAGCTCCCCTCCGAACCCCCATTCCAGCAGACCTTGCTCCTGGCATTGTGGAGCAGCCATTTCATGTCAGCCTTTTCTCCTGGCAGTCAGCTTAGCGCCGTAACCTCTGCCATCGGGGCGCCCGAGAGCCGTGTGAGGTCAGCAGAGAGTCACTGTCAGCCTTTGACCTCACAAAGGTGGGTGGCCATAAGTGCCCTGAGCGTCCAGCTCGCATTGAGTACTGCTGGTGGCACTCGAGGCGTGGAGGTCTGCATGGTGCAATGGGAGACGCCGATGTCCTGCTGCTGGAACAAGAGGCGCTGATGTGCTGCTGGTGCAGGAGGAGACGTGAAGGTGCTGCTGCTTAGAGCTGCTGAGGGGCGGGCAGCCTCAGCGGGCAGCTGAATCAGAGGGCAGGGAAGCCAAGCAGCTTCCTTCTCTGGGGAAGGGGGCACAGAGAAAGTGATTGGAAATGGGGTACAAGCCCTCAGCCTCTAAAAGCAATCCCTCAGATGTTTAGGCATAGTAAAGTTAGGTATATCTATTTGACTCTAGACCCCAACATGTTTGTTAGTGTTCTGGTTTGTCCACTGCTTTCTTGTGGGGGATTTGAGTTGGCCATTACTCTTTAGGTGAATGCTGACTTCATATCTATGGTGCACTTTATTCTTAAAATGGGAAGTTTCTACCAATTTCCCGTCCAAACTTGCTCATAAGCCAACTGCAGTCATCATTTCAGATGTGTCTCCCAACTTACACATTTCCTATTTCTCCTTGATATTTACTCAAGAAATTCATTTACGTAGAGACAACATATTCTTCTCTCAACTGGCATCTGGCTGGGCAGAATGATGTCCTTTCATTCCCTTCCAGGCAATAGGCAACTTGTTCCTTCTGTCTTGTGAACTCTTCCTCCTAAGTTCAATGTGAATACAAGTGGCAGAACTGTGCCTCATGTCTCAAATGAGTGTCAGGGCTGCCTTGTCCAGTGTATTCATACTGGAGGGAAAAAAAAATGAATAGCCATACACACTATATAACCACTAAACTTTTTCAGTCCTCCTTGTGCTAACAGTGCATGAACGTGAGGTTTTGTTGTCATTTTTGTTTGTTTGTTTGTTTGCTTGCTTTAAACTCCTGACTGCCATATAGCAAACATGACAAAAAAACACCCTTTTTTGAGAAGCTCTGAGAATGGCTCTGCTTTGTATTATCACCTGTCACTTCACCTGAACCATTTCAATCACAAGCGATATCCTTCTGTCAGGCTTGGTAGTACTTCCCAACCTTATGTCCCCTGCAAATCTCAAAGCTCATGTGTAATTTTTAATCTTCAGCCACCATGTCCATACCGAACATATCTAACTTTGAAGTCAGCTCTGCCCTGAATAGGAGGTTGGGTTTTCAGAGGTCCCTTCCAGCCTACATTTCTCCATGAGTCTTTGCCTCCTTAGCAGCTGCAGTTTCAGAACTGTCTCTGAGAATTACCATAGGTAACGACTCCTTTGCTGGTAAGTCCCTCTTCAGTGTGAACAATTGTAAATTCCCTTTATTCACTTGCAGCCCCAAAGCCCAAATCCATAGATAATGTATCAGAAGCTCACAGAAAGTGAAATAGATGTAATTCATCCCCTGTGTAGGGAAGAACTGGTCCTAGAAAGGAAAGCTATTAAATTATCTGGAAACAATTTAGCTCTGATAAATTATTTTGTAAATTACACATTACCCCCTCCTTCCCTGGTCTTAGCTGTTCTTGCTCCAAAACTTTGCATGGTGTTGATGTCAAACTAACAGGCCCACACTTGTCTGGATGACTCTTTACCCTCTTCTGGACAGAGGTGTATTTGTTACTCTCCCATTCTGGGGACTATCCCTGGTTTGCACAATTGTTATGCATTTTTCCTACTTGACTTGTTGTTCTGTGTGCCAATGCTGTTAATAGGCTAGGTAGATATCAGCTTTTCATTTTTCACTTGAATCGCTATAGATTGTTATTTCACCTCAGATGATGTTGCGCCTAGTGCCCTACCCTCCTTTTCAATGGGAGTCCTGTCACTGCCCTTAATATCACATTGTTGTTGCTGTTAGATGCAGGAAATAAGATTTGCAGCATTTGAGACATCAGTAACTTTTGATCTATTTTTGCCTCAAGCGTGCAACTGTCCTAATTTGTTCTCTTTGTTCCCCCTGGTTTCTGTGGCTTAAGTACCACTTACTATTATTGTTTAATTTCCTATGTGAAGGAGGTTTTTGGTCATTCTTACTTTATTTCTGCAGTTTTTAACCTCTGAAACATGCCTTTTCTCATCGCTTTTTTCCTCTTTGAATTTTGAATTTTAACTATGCCTTCTCTGCACTCAAGTCCCAGAGCTGCTTAGTCAGACTCAATTATTCATTTCCTTAGATTTCAAAGTTTGCATTTCTAAGCCTCAAAACCTTCATTCTAAACCTGGTTTTGTCTGTCGTGAAATGTAAAATGAGAAAAGTCAGCTCATGATCACACTTTATTCAAATTTTACTACATTTAAACCCATACAGGAGCCAAGTCTAAAATGGTCTTATATTTTTTCACTTTTGGGAAGAAATCCATCACATAGTACACCTCTATGAACATAAGTGGTAATTATCTTTCAATCTTTTGCTGGGAAGTTAAAGTCTCCCATAATTCCCATTATTGTTTACGTGTCTGATAACTGTACAGAGATAATTCACTATTAGACTGGAGCTAAGAGCAAAGAGCAGGCTAGCAAGGCTGTCTATCTTTAGCAGTGATTTGCACAAAACCACTCTTTTGCTGACCCATAACATTTAATTTCTCCATCCTCTGCTTCTTGCTAACACAAAGCACCATCTTATTCCATCCATTTGCCTTGGTTTCCAGCCTTCCTGAGATTTATCAGTACTTGTATGACATTCATGCCTTTGTTTCACCCTTCCTGTGTTGACACTTGTCATAACAGTTTTAGATCCTGAACATGATCATCTCAAAGTTTGCCTGACAGTTAGGTCTTCCTCACATTGTCATAGAGTATCAGGTCTCTACCACTTGAAATAGATTGGATTGGATTAGATTATTGGCACCGTCTCTTGTGCTGGTAGTCCATTATCTTCACAGTCCGTACAACTGGCCATCAGTGAACATGAAGTGGCCTTATCCTGCCCATTTACCTTTCTGGAAATCAGCCACTCTCTCTGCCTAGAACAGGGAATGGATTTTCCTCACCTTTCTTCAAAAGCTCTGAAGTTTTCTGTGATCTTTCCAATTGTACGGTATGATAAGCTTTTGCTGCCACTGAAGGGTAGAAGTCATTATGAATAGTGCCAACAAAACAGAAACATAACAATGAAAACGATATTTTAATTCAGAATAGGTATTTGAAAAGTTCACCTTTTCTAGCACAAATGGGGAAAAGAAAAAAAGGAAGGAAAAAAAAAAAAAAAAGCAGTCCTAAAACATCAAAACTGTGGCCAAAGAATTAGAAGAAACACTATTTTTCCAAAGCTGCAATGTTTTCCATTCATCTGGCTGGGCCAGCAGAGCACTGGAGACCTGGATGCACTGTACTCATGGCTGGTTCCCCTAAATGACCTGCAGGGAGATCTTCTTCTCTCTATCCCTCTGTTTCTCCTTTCAATCTCTGTTTTGTCTGTTTGTATCACTAGCTCTCAAATCGCCACTGATATATGCACGTGCAGCACCCAGCACAACCTTGTTTCAGGCTCCAGCGGGACCTTTAGGCATTACCATCCTGTAAACAAATAACAATGATAGTGAGTGTAATTACAATCGTCAAACTATTCCAGCTCCACATCATTAGCCATGCCCTGAGCTAAATAACATTTTAATCAGTTTGATATGTCATCTGTGGCTTTCTTCACTGTCACTTGCAATCCAGCAAACTCCTTCCTTCACGTTTCTAGATTAGACAGAGGGTTCTCAACTGCAGACATCCAATTCCCTGTTCAGGAAGCAGCGAGACCTTTCCTCTTCTCACAGATTTAAGATGATAGCCAAGCATCATGAGACACAGTGCGTATGTCTCCTAGGCCCATCCCATGAGAGCAGGACATTTACCACACATGAGAAGAAGACTTAATGCAGTGGCAAAGCAAAATACTCAGTGTCAAAGCCATGTCTAGATGATCATTAAAGACAGATCAAAATTACCCAATACAGGAGGAAAATCTATCGTTTGTAGAAGATTATGTTCTCTGATTATTAGTTTCAAAATTAGTTTTTCCTTTGGATTTCCTCTGAGCTTAAACTTAGTTTGGAATGCCTTTGGTTTTGAATATTTCTGAAATCGTATTACTTCTCCTAAGTAAGTTGCTAGTCTGTTCTATTTACGTGAAATTCGAATAATATTGTGAAGTATCTGCCATCAGTTTTACTGTGTGCCAGGCTGAGTTCCCTGATGAATTTCAAATTTCAGATATGAAACAGTAAAGGTTAAAAAAAAAAATGTTACAAAGGGTACTTCATGCAGTAGCATAAACTTCTGTTTTCTCAAAACTTGTATCAGTTCATCTCACCAGGACCAGCAGGGGAAGCACACTCTGCCTAGGCACTGGCAAAGGGACACAGTGAGAGTGTAGGGTCTCTTGCTGGGGCCATTCAAAATTTGACTGTACAAGCCCCTGAGCAATATGACAGGGCTTTAAAAATGGCCCTGCTTGAAGTACGCGGGTGATCTGGAGACCTCTAAGGTGCTTTCCAACAAAAGCTTTTCTATAATTGTATGAAATCACCTGCAATAGATTAACCCTGGTCATTATTCCTATCACAGGAAATAACTGTGACACCTGGGTAACAGGTGAGCTTACTGCGACACCAGGGAGAGCCTTCCTGTACTTAAAGGCAACCTGTAGGAAAGCTGGGGAGGGAGTCTTTATCAGGGCCTGGAGTGACAGGACAAGGAGTAACCGCTTTAAACTGAAAAGTAGCACCCAGAAAGAACGGAGTCACGCAACAGGATTCATTTCCAAAACCACCTCATAGACACCTGGGCCAAAGAGCAGGGCCTTGAGCGGGTATATCACAATGGCGGAGTTCATTTCCTTCCCAGTAGCTGGCACGTGCCGTTTTTTGGGATTTCGGGGCTACAGTGAGCTGCTAAGAGGGATGTCTTAGCTCTTGCAGGGCAGTGCTTCCACTAAGGCCAGGACTTTTCTGCATCTTCTACTGCCCTGCAAGCGAGGATGCTTGGGGCACACAGGAAGCTGGGAGGGGACACAGCTGCAGGGATTCCATAAGGCACAAGCAAATGCAGCCTTGGCTTGGTGACACTTTCTCTTGATTACTGCTCAACACAAATTACCTCGAGCAAGTCTACTGTGAGGACTAAAGGAAAGAGACGTATGGATGCTGCTAAGCTCTTCTAGCTTGTACCAGGTAGGAAAGATACCTCTGTAGCAGGCGTGAAGAGGATAGCACTAATTAATTAGATGAGAAGCGGAGGAAAGGCACTTAGAGGTAGTGAAAAGCAGTTAATGTGATGTTCCGGGGAAGCTTCAGTCTGCTTAAGGAGCAGCAAGAACAAGCCTAAAGTCATAGCCAAATACAAGAAAGAGAGGAGGACACGCAGCATGAGAAGCTCCCGAGAGAAAGGAGCTCTGTTTTGGGTAAAAATCAGTCCCTTTTTCTATCATGGAGACATCCAAGGGCGTAGGACACGTGCACTTCAGGGAACCAAGAGATGCTGTGCATTTCTCTCGTCCCCCTGACACAGCCACTAGGTGACGATGCTTCCAATTCTCTCTAAAGAAACCTTGCTTTCTCAGGCCCAGGTGTCCAGCTGCACACCAAGGACGTCCCTGGCTCCCAGGCACAGTTCCCAGGCCCAAGGCCGAGCTCCGCTCCGAACCCCCATTCCAGCAGACCTTGCTCCTGGCATTGTGGAGCAGCCATTTCATGTCAGCCTTTTCTCCTGGCAGTCAGCTTAGCGCCGTAACCTCTGCCATCGGGGCGCCCGAGAGCCGTGTGAGGTCAGCAGAGAGTCACTGTCAGCCTTTGACCTCACAAAGGTGGGTGGCCGTAAGTGCCCTGAGCGTCCAGCTCGCATTGAGTACTGCTGGTGGCACTCGAGGCGTGGAGGTCTGCATGGTGCAATGGGAGACGCCGATGTCCTGCTGCTGGAACAAGAGGCGCTGATGTGCTGCTGGTGCAGGAGGAGACGTGAAGGTGCTGCTGCTTAGAGGTGCTGAGGGGCGGGCAGCCTCAGCGGGCAGCTGAATCAGAGGGCAGGGAAGCCAAGCAGCTTCCTTCTCTGGGGAAGGGGGCACAGAGAAAGTGATTGGAAATGGGGTACAAGCCCTCAGCCTCTAAAAGCAATCCCTCAGATGTTTAGGCATAGTAAAGTTAGGTATATCTATTTGACTCTAGACCCCAACATGTTTGTTAGTGTTCTGGTTTGTCCACTGCTTTCTTGTGGGGGATTTGAGTTGGCCATTACTCTTTAGGTGAATGCTGACTTCATATCTATGGTGCACTTTATTCTTAAAATGGGAAGTTTCTACCAATTTCCCGTCCAAACTTGCTCATAAGCCAACTGCAGTCATCATTTCAGATGTGTCTCCCAACTTACACATTTCCTATTTCTCCTTGATATTTACTCAAGAAATTCATTTACGTAGAGACAACATATTCTTCTCTCAACTGGCATCTGGCTGGGCAGAATGATGTCCTTTCATTCCCTTCCAGGCAATAGGCAACTTGTTCCTTCTGTCTTGTGAACTCTTCCTCCTAAGTTCAATGTGAATACAAGTGGCAGAACTGTGCCTCATGTCTCAAATGAGTGTCAGGGCTGCCTTGTCCAGTGTATTCATACTGGAGGGAAAAAAAAATGAATAGCCATACACACTATATAACCACTAAACTTTTTCAGTCCTCCTTGTGCTAACAGTGCATGAACGTGAGGTTTTGTTGTCATTTTTGTTTGTTTGTTTGTTTGCTTGCTTTAAACTCCTGACTGCCATATAGCAAACATGACAAAAAAACACCCTTTTTTGAGAAGCTCTGAGAATGGCTCTGCTTTGTATTATCACCTGTCACTTCACCTGAACCATTTCAATCACAAGCGATATCCTTCTGTCAGGCTTGGTAGTACTTCCCAACCTTATGTCCCCTGCAAATCTCAAAGCTCATGTGTAATTTTTAATCTTCAGCCACCATGTCCATACCGAACATATCTAACTTTGAAGTCAGCTCTGCCCTGAATAGGAGGTTGGGTTTTCAGAGGTCCCTTCCAGCCTACATTTCTCCATGAGTCTTTGCCTCCTTAGCAGCTGCAGTTTCAGAACTGTCTCTGAGAATTACCATAGGTAACGACTCCTTTGCTGCTAAGTCCCTCTTCAGTGTGAACAATTGTAAATTCCCTTTATTCACTTGCAGCCCCAAAGCCCAAATCCGTAGATAATGTATCAGAAGCTCACAGAAAGTGAAATAGATGTAATTCATCCCCTGTGTAGGGAAGAACTGGTCCTAGAAAGGAAAGCTATTAAATTATCTGGAAACAATTTAGCTCTGATAAATTATTTTGTAAATTACACATTACCCCCTCCTTCCCTGGTCTTAGCTGTTCTTGCTCCAAAACTTTGCATGGTGTTGATGTCAAACTAACAGGCCCACACTTGTCTGGATGACTCTTTACCCTCTTCTGGACAGAGGTGTATTTGTTACTCTCCCATTCTGGGGACTATCCCTGATTTGCACAATTGTTATGCATTTTTCCTACTTGACTTGTTGTTCTGTGTGCCAATGCTGTTAATAGGCTAGGTAGATATCAGCTTTTCATTTTTCACTTGAATCGCTATAGATTGTTATTTCACCTCAGATGATGTTGCGCCTAGTGCCCTACCCTCCTTTTCAATGGGAGTCCTGTCACTGCCCTTAATATCACATTGTTGTTGCTGTTAGATGCAGGAAATAAGATTTGCAGCATTTGAGACATCAGTAACTTTTGATCTATTTTTGCCTCAAGTGTGCAACTGTCCTAATTTGTTCTCTTTGTTCCCCCTGGTTTCTGTGGCTTAAGTACCACTTACTATTATTGTTTAATTTCCTATGTGAAGGAGGTTTTTGGTCATTCTTACTTTATTTCTGCAGTTTTTAACCTCTGAAACATGCCTTTTCTCATCGCTTTTTTCCTCTTTGAATTTTGAATTTTAACTATGCCTTCTCTGCACTCAAGTCCCAGAGCTGCTTAGTCAGACTCAATTATTCATTTCCTTAGATTTCAAAGTTTGCATTTCTAAGCCTCAAAACCTTCATTCTAAACCTGGTTTTGTCTGTCGTGAAATGTAAAATGAGAAAAGTCAGCTCATGATCACACTTTATTCAAATTTTACTACATTTAAACCCATACAGGAGCCAAGTCTAAAATGGTCTTATATTTTTTCACTTTTGGGAAGAAATCCATCACATAGTATACCTCTATGAACATAAGTGGTAATTATCTTTCAATCTTTTGCTGGGAAGTTAAAGTCTCCCATAATTCCCATTATTGTTTACGTGTCTGATAACTGTACAGAGAGAATTCACTATTAGACTGGAGCTAAGAGCAAAGAGCAGGCTAGCAAGGCTGTCTATCTTTAGCAGTGATTTGCACAAAACCACTCTTTTGCTGACCCATAACATTTAATTTCTCCATCCTCTGCTTCTTGCTAACACAAAGCACCATCTTATTCCATCCATTTGCCTTGGTTTCCAGCCTTCCTGAGATTTATCAGTACTTGTATGACATTCATGCCTTTGTTTCACCCTTCCTGTGTTGACACTTGTCATAACAGTTTTAGATCCTGAACATGATCATCTCAAAGTTTGCCTGACAGTTAGGTCTTCCTCACATTGTCATAGAGTATCAGGTCTCTACCACTTGAAATAGATTGGATTGGATTAGATTATTGGCACCGTCTCTTGTGCTGGTAGTCCATTATCTTCACAGTCCGTACAACTGGCCATCAGTGAACATGAAGTGGCCTTATCCTGCCCATTTACCTTTCTGGAAATCAGCCACTCTCTCTGCCTAGAACAGGGAATGGATTTTCCTCACCTTTCTTCAAAAGCTCTGAAGTTTTCTGTGATCTTTCCAATTGTACGGTATGATAAGCTTTTGCTGCCACTGAAGGGTAGAAGTCATTATGAATAGTGCCAACAAAACAGAAACATAACAATGAAAACGATATTTTAATTCAGAATAGGTATTTGAAAAGTTCACCTTTTCTAGCACAAATGGGGAAAAGAAAAAAAGGAAGGGAAAAAAAAAAAAAAGCAGTCCTAAAACATCAAAAGTGTGGCCAAAGAATTAGAAGAAACACTATTTTTCCAAAGCTGCAATGTTTTCCATTCATCTGGCTGGGCCAGCAGAGCACTGGAGACCTGGATGCACTGTACTCATGGCTGGTTCCCCTAAATGACCTGCAGGGAGATCTTCTTCTCTCTATCCCTCTGTTTCTCCTTTCAATCTCTGTTTTGTCTGTTTGTATCACTAGCTCTCAAATCGCCACTGATATATGCACGTGCAGCACCCAGCACAACCTTGTTTCAGGCTCCAGCGGGACCTTTAGGCATTACCATCCTGTAAACAAATAACAATGATAGTGAGTGTAATTACAATCGTCAAACTATTCCAGCTCCACATCATTAGCCATGCCCTGAGCTAAATAACATTTTAATCAGTTTGATATGTCATCTGTGGCTTTCTTCACTGTCACTTGCAATCCAGCAAACTCCTTCCTTCACGTTTCTAGATTAGACAGAGGGTTCTCAACTGCAGACATCCAATTCCCTGTTCAGGAAGCAGCGAGACCTTTCCTCTTCTCACAGATTTAAGATGATAGCCAAGCATCATGAGACACAGTGCGTATGTCTCCTAGGCCCATCCCATGAGAGCAGGACATTTACCACACATGAGAAGAAGACTTAATGCAGTGGCAAAGCAAAATACTCGGTGTCAAAGCCATGTCTAGATGATCATTAAAGACAGATCAAAATTACCCAATACAGGAGGAAAATCTATCGTTTGTAGAAGATTATGTTCTCTGATTATTAGTTTCAAAATTAGTTTTTCCTTTGGATTTCCTCTGAACTTAAACTTAGTTTGGAATGCCTTTGGTTTTGAATATTTCTGAAATCGTATTACTTCTCCTAAGTAAGTTGCTAGTCTGTTCTGTTTACGTGAAATTCGAATAATATTGTGAAGTATCTGCCATCAGTTTTACTGTGTGCCAGGCTGAGTTCCCTGATGAATTTCAAATTTCAGATATGAAACAGTAAAGGTTAAAAAAAAAAAAATGTTACAAAGGGTACTTCATGCAGTAGCATAAACTTCTGTTTTCTCAAAACTTGTATCAGTTCATCTCACCAGGACCAGCAGGGGAAGCACACTCTGCCTAGGCACTGGCAAAGGGACACAGTGAGAGTGTAGGGTCTCTTGCTGGGGCCATTCAAAATTTGACTGTACAAGCCCCTGAGCAATATGACAGGGCTTTAAAAATGGCCCTGCTTGAAGTACGCGGGTGATCTGGAGACCTCTAAGGTGCTTTCCAACAAAAGCTTTTCTATAATTGTATGAAATCACCTGCAATAGATTAACCCTGGTCATTATTCCTATCACAGGAAATAACTGTGACACCTGGGTAACAGGTGAGCTTACTGCGACACCAGGGAGAGCCTTCCTGTACTTAAAGGCAACCTGTAGGAAAGCTGGGGAGGGAGTCTTTATCAGGGCCTGGAGTGACAGGACAAGGAGTAACCGCTTTAAACTGAAAAGTAGCACCCAGAAAGAACGGAGTCACGCAACAGGATTCATTTCCAAAACCACCTCATAGACACCTGGGCCAAAGAGCAGGGCCTTGAGCGGGTATATCACAATGGCAGAGTTCATTTCCTTCCCAGTAGCTGGCACATGCCGTTTTTTGGGATTTCGGGGCTACAGTGAGCTGCTAAGAGGGATGTCTTAGCTCTTGCAGGGCAGTGCTTCCACTAAGGCCAGGACTTTTCTGCATCTTCTACTGCCCTGCAAGCGAGGATGCTTGGGGCACACAGGAAGCTGGGAGGGGACACAGCTGCAGGGATTCCATAAGACACAAGCAAATGCAGCCTTGGCTTGGTGACACTTTCTCTTGATTACTGCTCAACACAAATTACCTCGAGCAAGTCTACTGTGAGGACTAAAGGAAAGAGACGTATGGATGCTGCTAAGCTCTTCTAGCTTGTACCAGGTAGGAAAGATACCTCTGTAGCAGGCGTGAAGAGGATAGCACTAATTAATTAGATGAGAAGCGGAGGAAAGGCACTTAGAGGTAGTGAAAAGCAGTTAATGTGATGTTCCGGGGAAGCTTCAGTCTGCTTAAGGAGCAGCAAGAACAAGCCTAAAGTCATAGCCAAATACAAGAAAGAGAGGAGGACACGCAGCATGAGAAGCTCCCGAGAGAAAGGAGCTCTGTTTTGGGTAAAAATCAGTCCCTTTTTCTATCATGGAGACATCCAAGGGCGTAGGACATGTGCACTTCAGGGAACCAAGAGATGCTGTGCATTTCTCTCGTCCCCCTGACACAGCCACTAGGTGACGATGCTTCCAATTCTCTCTAAAGAAACCTTGCTTTCTCAGGCCCAGGTGTCCAGCTGCACACCAAGGACGTCCCTGGCTCCCAGGCACAGTTCCCAGGCCCAAGGCCGAGCTCCGCTCCGAACCCCCATTCCAGCAGACCTTGCTCCTGGCATTGTGGAGCAGCCATTTCATGTCAGCCTTTTCTCCTGGCAGTCAGCTTAGCGCCGTAACCTCTGCCATCGGGGCGCCCGAGAGCCGTGTGAGGTCAGCAGAGAGTCACTGTCAGCCTTTGACCTCACAAAGGTGGGTGGCCATAAGTGCCCTGAGCGTCCAGCTCGCATTGAGTACTGCTGGTGGCACTCGAGGCGTGGAGGTCTGCATGGTGCAATGGGAGACGCCGATGTCCTGCTGCTGGAACAAGAGGCGCTGATGTGCTGCTGGTGCAGGAGGAGACGTGAAGGTGCTGCTGCTTAGAGGTGCTGAGGGGCGGGCAGCCTCAGCGGGCAGCTGAATCAGAGGGCAGGGAAGCCAAGCAGCTTCCTTCTCTGGGGAAGGGGGCACAGAGAAAGTGATTGGAAATGGGGTACAAGCCCTCAGCCTCTAAAAGCAATCCCTCAGATGTTTAGGCATAGTAAAGTTAGGTATATCTATTTGACTCTAGACCCCAACATGTTTGTTAGTGTTCTGGTTTGTCCACTGCTTTCTTGTGGGGGATTTGAGTTGGCCATTACTCTTTAGGTGAATGCTGACTTCATATCTATGGTGCACTTTATTCTTAAAATGGGAAGTTTCTACCAATTTCCCGTCCAAACTTGCTCATAAGCCAACTGCAGTCATCATTTCAGATGTGTCTCCCAACTTACACATTTCCTATTTCTCCTTGATATTTACTCAAGAAATTCATTTACGTAGAGACAACATATTCTTCTCTCAACTGGCATCTGGCTGGGCAGAATGATGTCCTTTCATTCCCTTCCAGGCAATAGGCAACTTGTTCCTTCTGTCTTGTGAACTCTTCCTCCTAAGTTCAATGTGAATACAAGTGGCAGAACTGTGCCTCATGTCTCAAATGAGTGTCAGGGCTGCCTTGTCCAGTGTATTCATACTGGAGGGAAAAAAAAATGAATAGCCATACACACTATATAACCACTAAACTTTTTCAGTCCTCCTTGTGCTAACAGTGCATGAACGTGAGGTTTTGTTGTCATTTTTGTTTGTTTGTTTGTTTGCTTGCTTTAAACTCCTGACTGCCATATAGCAAACATGACCAAAAAACACCCTTTTTTGAGAAGCTCTGAGAATGGCTCTGCTTTGTATTATCACCTGTCACTTCACCTGAACCATTTCAATCACAAGCGATATCCTTCTGTCAGGCTTGGTAGTACTTCCCAACCTTATGTCCCCTGCAAATCTCAAAGCTCATGTGTAATTTTTAATCTTCAGCCTCCATGTCCATACCGAACATATCTAACTTTGAAGTCAGCTCTGCCCTGAATAGGAGGTTGGGTTTTCAGAGGTCCCTTCCAGCCTACATTTCTCCATGAGTCTTTGCCTCCTTAGCAGCTGCAGTTTCAGAACTGTCTCTGAGAATTACCATAGGTAACGACTCCTTTGCTGCTAAGTCCCTCTTCAGTGTGAACAATTGTAAATTCCCTTTATTCACTTGCAGCCCCAAAGCCCAAATCCGTAGATAATGTATCAGAAGCTCACAGAAAGTGAAATAGATGTAATTCATCCCCTGTGTAGGGAAGAACTGGTCCTAGAAAGGAAAGCTATTAAATTATCTGGAAACAATTTAGCTCTGATAAATTATTTTGTAAATTACACATTACCCCCTCCTTCCCTGGTCTTAGCTGTTCTTGCTCCAAAACTTTGCATGGTGTTGATGTCAAACTAACAGGCCCACACTTGTCTGGATGACTCTTTACCCTCTTCTGGACAGAGGTGTATTTGTTACTCTCCCATTCTGGGGACTATCCCTGGTTTGCACAATTGTTATGCATTTTTCCTACTTGACTTGTTGTTCTGTGTGCCAATGCTGTTAATAGGCTAGGTAGATATCAGCTTTTCATTTTTCACTTGAATCGCTATAGATTGTTATTTCACCTCAGATGATGTTGCGCCTAGTGCCCTACCCTCCTTTTCAATGGGAGTCCTGTCACTGCCCTTAATATCACATTGTTGTTGCTGTTAGATGCAGGAAATAAGATTTGCAGCATTTGAGACATCAGTAACTTTTGATCTATTTTTGCCTCAAGTGTGCAACTGTCCTAATTTGTTCTCTTTGTTCCCCCTGGTTTCTGTGGCTTAAGTACCACTTACTATTATTGTTTAATTTCCTATGTGAAGGAGGTTTTTGGTCATTCTTACTTTATTTCTGCAGTTTTTAACCTCTGAAACATGCCTTTTCTCATCGCTTTTTTCCTCTTTGAATTTTGAATTTTAACTATGCCTTCTCTGCACTCAAGTCCCAGAGCTGCTTAGTCAGACTCAATTATTCATTTCCTTAGATTTCAAAGTTTGCATTTCTAAGCCTCAAAACCTTCATTCTAAACCTGGTTTTGTCTGTCGTGAAATGTAAAATGAGAAAAGTCAGCTCATGATCACACTTTATTCAAATTTTACTACATTTAAACCCATACAGGAGCCAAGTCTAAAATGGTCTTATATTTTTTCACTTTTGGGAAGAAATCCATCACATAGTATACCTCTATGAACATAAGTGGTAATTATCTTTCAATCTTTTGCTGGGAAGTTAAAGTCTCCCATAATTCCCATTATTGTTTACGTGTCTGATAACTGTACAGAGATAATTCACTATTAGACTGGAGCTAAGAGCAAAGAGCAGGCTAGCAAGGCTGTCTATCTTTAGCAGTGATTTGCACAAAACCACTCTTTTGCTGACCCATAACATTTAATTTCTCCATCCTCTGCTTCTTGCTAACACAAAGCACCATCTTATTCCATCCATTTGCCTTGGTTTCCAGCCTTCCTGAGATTTATCAGTACTTGTATGACATTCATGCCTTTGTTTCACCCTTCCTGTGTTGACACTTGTCATAACAGTTTTAGATCCTGAACATGATCATCTCAAAGTTTGCCTGACAGTTAGGTCTTCCTCACATTGTCATAGAGTATCAGGTCTCTACCACTTGAAATAGATTGGATTGGATTAGATTATTGGCACCGTCTCTTGTGCTGGTAGTCCATTATCTTCACAGTCCGTACAACTGGCCATCAGTGAACATGAAGTGGCCTTATCCTGCCCATTTACCTTTCTGGAAATCAGCCACTCTCTCTGCCTAGAACAGGGAATGGATTTTCCTCACCTTTCTTCAAAAGCTCTGAAGTTTTCTGTGATCTTTCCAATTGTACGGTATGATAAGCTTTTGCTGCCACTGAAGGGTAGAAGTCATTATGAATAGTGCCAACAAAACAGAAACATAACAATGAAAACGATATTTTAATTCAGAATAGGTATTTGAAAAGTTCACCTTTTCTAGCACAAATGGGGAAAAGAAAAAAAGGAAGGAAAAAAAAAAAAAAAAGCAGTCCTAAAACATCAAAACTGTGGCCAAAGAATTAGAAGAAACACTATTTTTCCAAAGCTGCAATGTTTTCCATTCATCTGGCTGGGCCAGCAGAGCACTGGAGACCTGGATGCACTGTACTCATGGCTGGTTCCCCTAAATGACCTGCAGGGAGATCTTCTTCTCTCTATCCCTCTGTTTCTCCTTTCAATCTCTGTTTTGTCTGTTTGTATCACTAGCTCTCAAATCGCCACTGATATATGCACGTGCAGCACCCAGCACAACCTTGTTTCAGGCTCCAGCGGGACCTTTAGGCATTACCATCCTGTAAACAAATAACAATGATAGTCAGTGTAATTACAATCGTCAAACTATTCCAGCTCCACATCATTAGCCATGCCCTGAGCTAAATAACATTTTAATCAGTTTGATATGTCATCTGTGGCTTTCTTCACTGTCACTTGCAATCCAGCAAACTCCTTCCTTCACGTTTCTAGATTAGACAGAGGGTTCTCAACTGCAGACATCCAATTCCCTGTTCAGGAAGCAGCGAGACCTTTCCTCTTCTCACAGATTTAAGATGATAGCCAAGCATCATGAGACACAGTGCGTATGTCTCCTAGGCCTATCCCATGAGAGCAGGACATTTACCACACATGAGAAGAAGACTTAATGCAGTGGCAAAGCAAAATACTCAGTGTCAAAGCCATGTCTAGATGATCATTAAAGACAGATCAAAATTACCCAATACAGGAGGAAAATCTATCGTTTGTAGAAGATTATGTTCTCTGATTATTAGTTTCAAAATTAGTTTTTCCTTTGGATTTCCTCTGAACTTAAACTTAGTTTGGAATGCCTTTGGTTTTGAATATTTCTGAAATCGTATTACTTCTCCTAAGTAAGTTGCTAGTCTGTTCTATTTACGTGAAATTCGAATAATATTGTGAAGTATCTGCCATCAGTTTTACTGTGTGCCAGGCTGAGTTCCCTGATGAATTTCAAATTTCAGATATGAAACAGTAAAGGTTAAAAAAAAAACATGTTACAAAGGGTACTTCATGCAGTAGCATAAACTTCTGTTTTCTCAAAACTTGTATCAGTTCATCTCACCAGGACCAGCAGGGGAAGCACACTCTGCCTAGGCACTGGCAAAGGGACACAGTGAGAGTGTAGGGTCTCTTGCTGGGGCCATTCAAAATTTGACTGTACAAGCCCCTGAGCAATATGACAGGGCTTTAAAAATGGCCCTGCTTGAAGTACGCGGGTGATCTGGAGACCTCTAAGGTGCTTTCCAACAAAAGCTTTTCTATAATTGTATGAAATCACCTGCAATAGATTAACCCTGGTCATTATTCCTATCACAGGAAATAACTGTGACACCTGGGTAACAGGTGAGCTTACTGCGACACCAGGGAGAGCCTTCCTGTACTTAAAGGCAACCTGTAGGAAAGCTGGGGAGGGAGTCTTTATCAGGGCCTGGAGTGACAGGACAAGGAGTAACCGCTTTAAACTGAAAAGTAGCACCCAGAAAGAACGGAGTCACGCAACAGGATTCATTTCCAAAACCACCTCATAGACACCTGGGCCAAAGAGCAGGGCCTTGAGCGGGTATATCACAATGGCGGAGTTCATTTCCTTCCCAGTAGCTGGCACGTGCCGTTTTTTGGGATTTCGGGGCTACAGTGAGCTGCTAAGAGGGATGTCTTAGCTCTTGCAGGGCAGTGCTTCCACTAAGGCCAGGACTTTTCTGCATCTTCTACTGCCCTGCAAGCGAGGATGCTTGGGGCACACAGGAAGCTGGGAGGGGACACAGCTGCAGGGATTCCATAAGACACAAGCAAATGCAGCCTTGGCTTGGTGACACTTTCTCTTGATTACTGCTCAACACAAATTACCTCGAGCAAGTCTACTGTGAGGACTAAAGGAAAGAGACGTATGGATGCTGCTAAGCTCTTCTAGCTTGTACCAGGTAGGAAAGATACCTCTGTAGCAGGCGTGAAGAGGATAGCACTAATTAATTAGATGAGAAGCGGAGGAAAGGCACTTAGAGGTAGTGAAAAGCAGTTAATGTGATGTTCCGGGGAAGCTTCAGTCTGCTTAAGGAGTAGCAAGAACAAGCCTAAAGTCATAGCCAAATACAAGAAAGAGAGGAGGACACGCAGCATGAGAAGCTCCCGAGAGAAAGGAGCTCTGTTTTGGGTAAAAATCAGTCCCTTTTTCTATCATGGAGACATCCAAGGGCGTAGGACACGTGCGCTTCAGGGAACCAAGAGATGCTGTGCATTTCTCTCGTCCCCCTGACACAGCCACTAGGTGACGATGCTTCCAATTCTCTCTAAAGAAACCTTGCTTTCTCAGGCCCAGGTGTCCAGCTGCACACCAAGGACGTCCCTGGCTCCCAGGCACAGTTCCCAGGCCCAAGGCCGAGCTCCGCTCCGAACCCCCATTCCAGCAGACCTTGCTCCTGGCATTGTGGAGCAGCCATTTCATGTCAGCCTTTTCTCCTGGCAGTCAGCTTAGCGCCGTAACCTCTGCCATCGGGGCGCCCGAGAGCCGTGTGAGGTCAGCAGAGAGTCACTGTCAGCCTTTGACCTCACAAAGGTGGGTGGCCATAAGTGCCCTGAGCGTCCAGCTCGCATTGAGTACTGCTGGTGGCACTCGAGGCGTGGAGGTCTGCATGGTGCAATGGGAGACGCCGATGTCCTGCTGCTGGAACAAGAGGCGCTGATGTGCTGCTGGTGCAGGAGGAGACGTGAAGGTGCTGCTGCTTAGAGGTGCTGAGGGGCGGGCAGCCTCAGCGGGCAGCTGAATCAGAGGGCAGGGAAGCCAAGCAGCTTCCTTCTCTGGGGAAGGGGGCACAGAGAAAGTGATTGGAAATGGGGTACGAGCCCTCAGCCTCTAAAAGCAATCCCTCAGATGTTTAGGCATAGTAAAGTTAGGTATATCTATTTGACTCTAGACCCCAACATGTTTGTTAGTGTTCTGGTTTGTCCACTGCTTTCTTGTGGGGGATTTGAGTTGGCCATTACTCTTTAGGTGAATGCTGACTTCATATCTATGGTGCACTTTATTCTTAAAATGGGAAGTTTCTACCAATTTCCCGTCCAAACTTGCTCATAAGCCAACTGCAGTCATCATTTCAGATGTGTCTCCCAACTTACACATTTCCTATTTCTCCTTGATATTTACTCAAGAAATTCATTTACGTAGAGACAACATATTCTTCTCTCAACTGGCATCTGGCTGGGCAGAATGATGTCCTTTCATTCCCTTCCAGGCAATAGGCAACTTGTTCCTTCTGTCTTGTGAACTCTTCCTCCTAAGTTCAATGTGAATACAAGTGGCAGAACTGTGCCTCATGTCTCAAATGAGTGTCAGGGCTGCCTTGTCCAGTGTATTCATACTGGAGGGAAAAAAAAATGAATAGCCATACACACTATATAACCACTAAACTTTTTCAGTCCTCCTTGTGCTAACAGTGCATGAACGTGAGGTTTTGTTGTCATTTTTGTTTGTTTGTTTGTTTGCTTGCTTTAAACTCCTGACTGCCATATAGCAAACATGACCAAAAAACACCCTTTTTTGAGAAGCTCTGAGAATAGCTCTGCTTTGTATTATCACCTGTCACTTCACCTGAACCATTTCAATCACAAGCGATATCCTTCTGTCAGGCTTGGTAGTACTTCCCAACCTTATGTCCCCTGCAAATCTCAAAGCTCATGTGTAATTTTTAATCTTCAGCCACCATGTCCATACCGAACATATCTAACTTTGAAGTCAGCTCTGCCCTGAATAGGAGGTTGGGTTTTCAGAGGTCCCTTCCAGCCTACATTTCTCCATGAGTCTTTGCCTCCTTAGCAGCTGCAGTTTCAGAACTGTCTCTGAGAATTACCATAGGTAACGACTCCTTTGCTGCTAAGTCCCTCTTCAGTGTGAACAATTGTAAATTCCCTTTATTCACTTGCAGCCCCAAAGCCCAAATCCGTAGATAATGTATCAGAAGCTCACAGAAAGTGAAATAGATGTAATTCATCCCCTGTGTAGGGAAGAACTGGTCCTAGAAAGGAAAGCTATTAAATTATCTGGAAACAATTTAGCTCTGATAAATTATTTTGTAAATTACACATTACCCCCTCCTTCCCTGGTCTTAGCTGTTCTTGCTCCAAAACTTTGCATGGTGTTGATGTCAAACTAACAGGCCCACACTTGTCTGGATGACTCTTTACCCTCTTCTGGACAGAGGTGTATTTGTTACTCTCCCATTCTGGGGACTATCCCTGGTTTGCACAATTGTTATGCATTTTTCCTACTTGACTTGTTGTTCTGTGTGCCAATGCTGTTAATAGGCTAGGTAGATATCAGCTTTTCATTTTTCACTTGAATCGCTATAGATTGTTATTTCACCTCAGATGATGTTGCGCCTAGTGCCCTACCCTCCTTTTCAATGGGAGTCCTGTCACTGCCCTTAATATCACATTGTTGTTGCTGTTAGATGCAGGAAATAAGATTTGCAGCATTTGAGACATCAGTAACTTTTGATCTATTTTTGCCTCAAGCGTGCAACTGTCCTAATTTGTTCTCTTTGTTCCCCCTGGTTTCTGTGGCTTAAGTACCACTTACTATTATTGTTTAATTTCCTATGTGAAGGAGGTTTTTGGTCATTCTTACTTTATTTCTGCAGTTTTTAACCTCTGAAACATGCCTTTTCTCATCGCTTTTTTCCTCTTTGAATTTTGAATTTTAACTATGCCTTCTCTGCACTCAAGTCCCAGAGCTGCTTAGTCAGACTCAATTATTCATTTCCTTAGATTTCAAAGTTTGCATTTCTAAGCCTCAAAACCTTCATTCTAAACCTGGTTTTGTCTGTCGTGAAATGTAAAATGAGAAAAGTCAGCTCATGATCACACTTTATTCAAATTTTACTACATTTAAACCCATACAGGAGCCAAGTCTAAAATGGTCTTATATTTTTTCACTTTTGGGAAGAAATCCATCACATAGTACACCTCTATGAACATAAGTGGTAATTATCTTTCAATCTTTTGCTGGGAAGTTAAAGTCTCCCATAATTCCCATTATTGTTTACGTGTCTGATAACTGTACAGAGATAATTCACTATTAGACTGGAGCTAAGAGCAAAGAGCAGGCTAGCAAGGCTGTCTATCTTTAGCAGTGATTTGCACAAAACCACTCTTTTGCTGACCCATAACATTTAATTTCTCCATCCTCTGCTTCTTGCTAACACAAAGCACCATCTTATTCCATCCATTTGCCTTGGTTTCCAGCCTTCCTGAGATTTATCAGTACTTGTATGACATTCATGCCTTTGTTTCACCCTTCCTGTGTTGACACTTGTCATAACAGTTTTAGATCCTGAACATGATCATCTCAAAGTTTGCCTGACAGTTAGGTCTTCCTCACATTGTCATAGAGTATCAGGTCTCTACCACTTGAAATAGATTGGATTGGATTAGATTATTGGCACCGTCTCTTGTGCTGGTAGTCCATTATCTTCACAGTCCGTACAACTGGCCATCAGTGAACATGAAGTGGCCTTATCCTGCCCATTTACCTTTCTGGAAATCAGCCACTCTCTCTGCCTAGAACAGGGAATGGATTTTCCTCACCTTTCTTCAAAAGCTCTGAAGTTTTCTGTGATCTTTCCAATTGTACGGTATGATAAGCTTTTGCTGCCACTGAAGGGTAGAAGTCATTATGAATAGTGCCAACAAAACAGAAACATAACAATGAAAACGATATTTTAATTCAGAATAGGTATTTGAAAAGTTCACCTTTTCTAGCACAAATGGGGAAAAGAAAAAAAGGAAAAAAAAAAAAAAAAAAAGCAGTCCTAAAACATCAAAACTGTGGCCAAAGAATTAGAAGAAACACTATTTTTCCAAAGCTGCAATGTTTTCCATTCATCTGGCTGGGCCAGCAGAGCACTGGAGACCTGGATGCACTGTACTCATGGCTGGTTCCCCTAAATGACCTGCAGGGAGATCTTCTTCTCTCTATCCCTCTGTTTCTCCTTTCAATCTCTGTTTTGTCTGTTTGTATCACTAGCTCTCAAATCGCCACTGATATATGCACGTGCAGCACCCAGCACAACCTTGTTTCAGGCTCCAGCGGGACCTTTAGGCATTACCATCCTGTAAACAAATAACAATGATAGTGAGTGTAATTACAATCGTCAAACTATTCCAGCTCCACATCATTAGCCATGCCCTGAGCTAAATAACATTTTAATCAGTTTGATATGTCATCTGTGGCTTTCTTCACTGTCACTTGCAATCCAGCAAACTCCTTCCTTCACGTTTCTAGATTAGACAGAGGGTTCTCAACTGCAGACATCCAATTCCCTGTTCAGGAAGCAGCGAGACCTTTCCTCTTCTCACAGATTTAAGATGATAGCCAAGCATCATGAGACACAGTGCGTATGTCTCCTAGGCCCATCCCATGAGAGCAGGACATTTACCACACATGAGAAGAAGACTTAATGCAGTGGCAAAGCAAAATACTCAGTGTCAAAGCCATGTCTAGATGATCATTAAAGACAGATCAAAATTACCCAATACAGGAGGAAAATCTATCGTTTGTAGAAGATTATGTTCTCTGATTATTAGTTTCAAAATTAGTTTTTCCTTTGGATTTCCTCTGAACTTAAACTTAGTTTGGAATGCCTTTGGTTTTGAATATTTCTGAAATCGTATTACTTCTCCTAAGTAAGTTGCTAGTCTGTTCTGTTTACGTGAAATTCGAATAATATTGTGAAGTATCTGCCATCAGTTTTACTGTGTGCCAGGCTGAGTTCCCTGATGAATTTCAAATTTCAGATATGAAACAGTAAAGGTTAAAAAAAAAACATGTTACAAAGGGTACTTCATGCAGTAGCATAAACTTCTGTTTTCTCAAAACTTGTATCAGTTCATCTCACCAGGACCAGCAGGGGAAGCACACTCTGCCTAGGCACTGGCAAAGGGACACAGTGAGAGTGTAGGGTCTCTTGCTGGGGCCATTCAAAATTTGACTGTACAAGCCCCTGAGCAATATGACAGGGCTTTAAAAATGGCCCTGCTTGAAGTACGCGGGTGATCTGGAGACCTCTAAGGTGCTTTCCAACAAAAGCTTTTCTATAATTGTATGAAATCACCTGCAATAGATTAACCCTGGTCATTATTCCTATCACAGGAAATAACTGTGACACCTGGGTAACAGGTGAGCTTACTGCGACACCAGGGAGAGCCTTCCTGTACTTAAAGGCAACCTGTAGGAAAGCTGGGGAGGGAGTCTTTATCAGGGCCTGGAGTGACAGGACAAGGAGTAACCGCTTTAAACTGAAAAGTAGCACCCAGAAAGAACGGAGTCACGCAACAGGATTCATTTCCAAAACCACCTCGTAGACACCTGGGCCAAAGAGCAGGGCCTTGAGCGGGTATATCACAATGACAGAGTTCATTTCCTTCCCGGTAGCTGGCACGTGCCGTTTTTTGGGATTTCGGGGCTACAGTGAGCTGCTAAGAGGGATGTCTTAGCTCTTGCAGGGCAGTGCTTCCACTAAGGCCAGGACTTTTCTGCATCTTCTACTGCCCTGCAAGCGAGGATGCTTGGGGCACACAGGAAGCTGGGAGGGGACACAGCTGCAGGGATTCCATAAGGCACAAGCAAATGCAGCCTTGGCTTGGTGACACTTTCTCTTGATTACTGCTCAACACAAATTACCTCTAGCAAGTCTACTGTGAGGACTAAAGGAAAGAGACGTATGGATGCTGCTAAGCTCTTCTAGCTTGTACCAGGTAGGAAAGATACCTCTGTAGCAGGCGTGAAGAGGATAGCACTAATTAATTAGATGAGAAGCGGAGGAAAGGCACTTAGAGGTAGTGAAAAGCAGTTAATGTGATGTTCCGGGGAAGCTTCAGTCTGCTTAAGGAGTAGCAAGAACAAGCCTAAAGTCATAGCCAAATACAAGAAAGAGAGGAGGACACGCAGCATGAGAAGCTCCCGAGAGAAAGGAGCTCTGTTTTGGGTAAAAATCAGTCCCTTTTTCTATCATGGAGACATCCAAGGGCGTAGGACACGTGCACTTCAGGGAACCAAGAGATGCTGTGCATTTCTCTCGTCCCCCTGACACAGCCACTAGGTGACGATGCTTCCAATTCTCTCTAAAGAAACCTTGCTTTCTCAGGCCCAGGTGTCCAGCTGCACACCAAGGACGTCCCTGGCTCCCAGGCACAGTTCCCAGGCCCAAGGCCGAGCTCCCCTCCGAACCCCCATTCCAGCAGACCTTGCTCCTGGCATTGTGGAGCAGCCATTTCATGTCAGCCTTTTCTCCTGGCAGTCAGCTTAGCGCCGTAACCTCTGCCATCGGGGCGCCCGAGAGCCGTGTGAGGTCAGCAGAGAGTCACTGTCAGCCTTTGACCTCACAAAGGTGGGTGGCCATAAGTGCCCTGAGCGTCCAGCTCGCATTGAGTACTGCTGGTGGCACTCGAGGCGTGGAGGTCTGCATGGTGCAATGGGAGACGCCGATGTCCTGCTGCTGGAACAAGAGGCGCTGATGTGCTGCTGGTGCAGGAGGAGACGTGAAGGTGCTGCTGCTTAGAGGTGCTGAGGAGCGGGCAGCCTCCGTGCCGGTGGCTGAGCATGCTGCTCTTAATTAGTGCTCTACCCTTCCTATCTTTTTACTAAGGTGGGTAGAGAGAAATGCCCATATCTGTTTATTTCCTGGTAAGAAATGTAAGAGCCTTGTATCTGCATATTCACCAGATTCATCCCAGCGCCCTTGGTACTGGCGATCTGTGTTGATCTGTAATAAAGAGCAATCGGTAGCACACCAAGTCTCCGTGACCTTGCATCTAACAGAATCGTCCAAATCCCTGTTGTGATCTCTCTCTAGCTGTGGGCTGGCTAAGCTGTCTGTTGGATGGTGAAAATGGGAAATGATTGGGATGGGAAATGATGAGTGGGCCGAGAAATCATTGCTGGGATGGGAAGACTTCCTTGGGGTGGAAAGCCATTGGGGTGGGAACTCAAAGAGATGGGAAATCTTCCCTGGGTTTGAAATCATTGGGAAGCAAAAGCGTTGGGATGGGAAATCACTCCGGGGATGGGGAAGTATTGGGATGGGAAGTCTTTAATGGGGTGGGTAACATTCACTGGGGAAGGAAGTACTTGGAAAAGTAATCAGAGGAATGGGAATTCTTTGGGATGAGATCTCTTTGGATTAAGAAAGGCTTCGTGTCGATGGGAAATATCTCGTATGGGAATCTGTTATCATGTGAAATTGTAAGGATGGGAAATGACCGTTAGGATGCAAAGCTGGTACTGGGACGGGAAATGCTTGGGACGGGGAAGTGTTGGTGTGAAACCGTCCTGGGCATGGCAAATGATGCGTGGGAGGGAAAGCCCGATGGGGATGGAAAAGTCTTGCGATGGGAAGCCTGCTTGGGTCCAAAAGCTGCAGTCCTCACCAAGATGGCGGCGAGGGGCTGGTCAGCCGTTGGGACGGAACGGCCGTTGCCCGCGTTCCCCAACCGACCGCCCCACTCTCCAGCCACCATGGCAGGTACAGCAGCCGGCTCCCGCTCCTCCCGGGGCTGCGGCCCTGCTGGCGAGCCCAGCGCCCCGGATCTCACCCCAGCGCCCTTTTTCCCACAGAGGGTTTCCCCAGACGGCTTCCGCGGCTTCCGCAGACGCAAAACTCCCCCTTCGTCGTCCCAGCCGTGCCGCCAACGGTGGCTGCCTGGCTGCTGCCCTCCCTCCCCGGAGCGATGGCGCTGCCCTTGCAGCCCCCCCAGGTACCCACCCTCCCCTACGCGCTGCCCCAGGCCACCGTCTGGCACGTGGTGCCGGGGGTCCAGGGGCAGGTGCTGCAGCTCCCCGCCGGGGTGCAGCTGGCACCTGGGGGGCACCTCCCACCCGAGGGGCACCACCTGCAGCTTGGGCAGCTCCCCGCCGTGGGGCAGCTCCCTGCTGTGGGGCAGCTCCCCCACACCGCTCCTCCCTGGGCCCCCGTCTACCAGTGGGGTCAGCCCGTGGGGACGGGGACGGTGCTGCCCCAGGATCCCCTCTGGCTGGGGCCCGGGGCCGTGCTCCATGGGGAGCTCCTGCACCCCGCAGGCACCTGCCTGCTGCAGGCCCCTGCCCACCCCGGCCCCCCACCACTCCTCGTCCCGGGGCCTCCGCTGCGGGGGCAGGCGCTCCCCGCGCCCCGCACCCTGACCAGCAGCCGGGGGCAGCTGCCGGAGCCCTGCGACCACGCCGTGGGGCTCAGCGAGGACCAGGGGCCCCCGCTGCCCGGCCCCACTCCCCCCGAGCCTGCCCAGGCTCCAACGACCGCCAGCACCCAGACGGTGACGCCCGACGGTGAGTTTGGGGCTGGCACAGCCGGCCGCTGGGCGCCCCACACCCAGGAGCCATGGGAAAGCTGGCATCGCCCATCCTGGGGGATTTGCTTGCTTTTTCCTCAGCGGCGACAGTTGCAGAGGTGCCTGAGGAGCCCCTGGAGCTGCTTGAGCTGGGCCCCGATGCCTTCGCCGAGGCCTTTCCCCACCTGGCAGGGGACAGCCAGCAGCTGCAGCACCTGCAGGACCAGCTCCCGGCCGACCTGGACATCTCCGGCTTGGAGGAGCTGCTCAGCTGGCTCGATGCCGTGGAGCCCCAGGACGCCTTCCCCGGTGTCCCCAGCAGTCCTGTGCTCAGCCGCTTCCTGTCTGAGCTGCCCGACCTCTGCGAGGACATCGAGGAGCCGAGCACACAGGGACTGGCAGCCACCAGAGCGCTGGGTGAGGTACCCTCAACCCCTGGGGTGCACCCCGAGAAGGTGCAGGGTGGGCGGGCGGTGCAGCCCCCTGCTGTGCCGGCAGCGAGCTCCCCCCTCAAGCCTGCAGCCAGTCCCCAGCTCAGTGCCCTCAGGAGACCCCTGCCCAACCCTCCCTTCACTCTCCCCAAAAGGCCCCCCCACCCTGAATTCCTCACTGCCCTTAGCAGACCCCTGCCCAACCCTCCCTCGCGTCCCCTCAAGAGACCCCCCGACCCTCAATTCCTTAATTCCCTTAGGAGACCCCTGCCCAAGCCTCGCCTGAGTCCCCTCAAGAGCCCCCCCGACCCTGAATTTATTAGTGCCCTTAGGAGACCCCTGCCCAATCCCCCTCTGGGTCCCCTCAAGAGCCCCCCCGGCCCTGAATTTATTAGTGCCCTTAGGAGGCCCCTGCCCAATCCCCCTCTGAGTCCCCTCAAGAGCCCCCCGCCTGCCCCTGCGCCCACCGGCACCAAGTGGGGGGCCAAGCGCCCCGCGCCCACCAGCACCCCCAGCACAGCGCAGAGCTCCCAGCACAGGAGGCCGGCGACGGAGAAAACCCCCGGCAAGGAGAAGACGACGCTGCTGGGCCAGGGTGGCCAAGGCCCCAAGACGCTGTGCCAGGGGAAGACGGGTGGCCACAGCGCGGTGGCTGGCAGCAGCGGCCAAGCGGGCGGCGGCAGGCAGCAGCCGGCGAGCGACAGCACCAGGGCGCCCAGCAAGAGGGCCCGAAGCCCGGGGGCTGCTGGGGGGCAAGGAGCAGCGGCACCGCCTCCCCGGAGAGCGCTGCTGCTGCTGGAGCCCCCCCCCATTAAGCCCCGTGCCCGTGCCCGTGCCGTGCGGGCCCAGGACAGGCTCCGTCCCCAAGCCATCGGGGACAAGACGCTGCAGCGCCAGCACCCGGGGACAAAGACCCCCAGCGAGACTTTGCAGCCGCTGGGGGCCAGGGCGAAGGCGCTGGGGCCAGTGCGCCAGCCGCCCTGTGTGCAGCCGCAGCCCACCTCCAGCGGCCCCAGCAGCATGCCCAGGGCCCCGCCGACGGTGCCAGGCTCCAGCGCTGTGCCCGCTGCCCCCCGGCCCCCAGCTGGAGACAAGGCCCAGGCGGTGCCGGCACCACCAGGCAGCACGGCGCGAGCGTGGAGAGCTCCCCTGCAGCAGGCGCCCAGAGCGCCGTGCCTGCCAGCCGCGGGGGGCCAAGCGCAGCGGGAGCCTCTGCCCACGCAGCCGCGCACGCTGCAGCGTCCGGCGCAGCCCCGCGTGGACTACGTGCCCTGCGTGGGGCCCTGGGCAGGCGGCGACGCGGCGCCCACGCCGCTGGAGGAGCAGGAGGCGTCGGTGCCCATCACGCCGCAGCAGCGTCCCGAGCGGGAGCGCCTGAAGAAGCTGGCCCAGGAGGAGCGGCAGCGGGCGGCCCACCAGATGAAGATCGGCCCCGTGCAATTCTTCGTGCAGCGGCAGAAGGACCACGCCATAGCCAAGTATTACGGCTACCCGTGACCCTGCGCTCCTCGACGGCCCCCGCAGCACCCGGGCCCGCTCAGCATGCAGGCACAGAGACCTCTGCAGGCGCCTGCTCCAGCTTCAGCCACGCTCCTCAGCCCTTGCCCCTCTCGCTTGCCCTCTCCCTTCTCCAGTGCTGGAGCTAGGCAGTGTTTGCCACTGTCAGGGATGGGCAACTGGGGCAATGGGAAATGCGCGCGTCACGAATGAACGTTGCAATGGGAAGCTGTTGGGATGTTGGCAATAGCTGGGGTGGGAAAGGTTGGGCGTGGGAACTGCTTGTTGGGACACCAAATGGCTGAGATCCCAAACTTCTTTCTTCTTTCGGGTCATTTCTCTTCTTTAGTGCCTTCCTTATTAAATTCCTCTAGTGTAGGTGTTCACTCAGCAAGGCCTCTGCCTGCAGCTGGTCTGGCACTGGGATGCCGAGGGGATTTCATGCAGCCCGCTCCCGCTGCCCATGCTCAGTCCGTGCATGGATGTGGGCATGGCCAGCACGGACGGGAGAAAATGGGTGGACGGCTGGGTGGATGGGAGGGTGATGGGAGTTGGGAATTCAGCCTTGGGATCAGACACGGGAGGTTGTTGGGATAGGAAATGACCAGTGGGATGGGAAGTCACGATGGGGATAGGAATTCATTAGAATAGGACAAATTGGTTTCATTTTTATTTATTATTTTATTAATTTTAATATTTATTTTATTTATTATATTTATTAATTTTATTTATTAAATTTACTTTATTGACTGTGTTGTACAGGATGGCATTTTTTTAGGTTCTCTTCCTTTTCTACCCTATTAAACTCTCTTTATCACAACGCACTGCTTTGTACTTCATTTTTCCTTCCGAGTCGTTCTGGATTCACTCAGGATGGGGGGGACATTAGTGAACGCCTGTGTGCTTCAGATCCAAGCTCACCTTTGCCCTCAACTCAAGATACATATTTGCATCTGTTGTCATGATACAAAATTAACAGCAACAAAATAAAAGTTAACTACTTCCGAGCACCAGCTGTACGTTTGCTGGGTCTGCTCTATGCATTTTGAAGACCATTCAATACTATTCAGCACCTTCAGGAGGAAATGTGTGGTTCTAGGGAAATGCATCTTGATCTGATGCAAACCTGCGACGCACCCTGCAGCCCCTCCAACCCCTGTGATTTTACCTGCAGCCCCTGCAACCCCTGTGATTTTACCTGCAGCCCCTCCAAGCCCTGTGATTTTACCAGCAGCCACTCCAACCCTGTGACAGGCCCTACAGCTGGCTCCGGGGACTACCCCGTTGCCGTATCAGTCGCCAATACACACACAAGATGAAGGAATGGATGCAGAAGTCATCTCGTTTAGGCAGGGAAGAAAGTCCTCCGAAGAAGGGGAAGGAGCAACAGGACGGCGAGGCAGGCGACCCCAATGTAGGGCCATCCCAGGGAAGAGGAGGCTGTTATAAAATAGAAAAGAGAGAAAAGCAGCAGTAAGCAGGTGATCCCCATCCCTGGGCGAGCTGCGAGACATGGGACAAGATTTCAGCTGTCATGCAGGCGAGCACATTGTCACCTGGCTGCTGCGATGCTGGGATAACAGCTCCGGGAGCCTGGAATCGGAGGGCAGGGAAGCCAAGCAGCTGGGATCCTTCTCTGGGGAAGGGGGCACTGAGAAAGCGATCGGAAACGGGGCACAAGCCTCTGGAGGCGGCGCCTGTCAGGCGTGAAGGAAAGGGATCCCTTCCAGGAAGATGCTGTGGGGTTGCTGAGGGTCGAAGAACAGCAGGTGTTGCCTGCACCCACCGTGCTGCAGCAGCGGCAAGGGAGAGACGTGGTGGTTTTCCTCAGCTGGGCAGCTGAGCTCCACCTCAACCGCTCTCTCCCTGCCCCTCCTCAAAGGGAAAGGGGAGAAAATAGGATGGAAAGGGCTCAAGGGCTGAGAGAAGGACAGGGAGATCACTCCACAATGATCGTCACGGGCAAAAGAGGCTCAGCAGAGCCTGTTCCAGTCCAGCCCGGGCCTGCTCCTGCGGGGGCTCTCCACAGGCCGCGGCCTCCTCCAGGCCACATCCACCTGCTCCACCGGGGGCTCCTCCACGGGCTGCAGCGTGGAGATCTGCTCCGTGTGGGACCCGTGGGCTGCAGGGGGACAGCCTGCTCCACCAGGGGCCTCTCCTCAGGCCGCAGGGGAACTGCTGCTGTGAGCCTGGAGCACCTCCTGCCTCCTGCTGCACTCACCTTGGGGGCTGCAGAGAGGTTTCTCACTCCTCCCTGACCCAGACGCTGCTGTGCAGCAGGTTTCTTTCCCTTTCTTAGATGGGCTCTCACACAGGCGCAAACATCATCCGTTTTGTCTCACTTCTGGGCAGCAGCGGGTCCCTCTGGAGCCTCCTGGAACCGGCCCTTATCTAACATGGGGCAGCTGCTGCATTCTCCTCACAGAGGACACCCCTGCAGCCCCCCGCTACCAGAACCTGTCCTCGTAAACCCAACACAAGACACCGACCGAGCCTCCCTGATTCCCAGCAGGTGGGTCAGGCTGGGAACCCAGGCCAGTGCCCGGCAGACCCTCCTGGGCCTTGAAAAGCAAGCTTTATGGGGATGTAGCACCCAGAAAGAACGGAGTCACACAACAGGATTCATTTCCAAAACCACCTCATAGACACCTGGGCCAAAGTGCAGGGCCTTGAGCGGGTATATCACAATGACAGAGTTCATTTCCTTCCCAGTAGCTGGCACATGCCGTTTTTTGGGATTTCGGGGCTACAGTGAGCTGCTAAGAGGGATGTCTTAGCTCTTGCAGGGCAGTGCTTCCACTAAGGCCAGGACTTTTCTGCATCTTCTACTGCCCTGCAAGCGAGGATGCTTGGGGCACACAGGAAGCTGGGAGGGGACACAGCTGCAGGGATTCCATAAGACACAAGCAAATGCAGCCTTGGCTTGGTGACACTTTCTCTTGATTACTGCTCAACACAAATTACCTCGAGCAAGTCTACTGTGAGGACTAAAGGAAAGAGACGTATGGATGCTGCTAAGCTCTTCTAGCTTGTACCAGGTAGGAAAGATACCTCTGTAGCAGGCGTGAAGAGGATAGCACTAATTAATTAGATGAGAAGCGGAGGAAAGGCACTTAGAGGTAGTGAAAAGCAGTTAATGTGATGTTCCGGGGAAGCTTCAGTCTGCTTAAGGAGTAGCAAGAACAAGCCTAAAGTCATAGCCAAATACAAGAAAGAGAGGAGGACACGCAGCATGAGAAGCTCCCGAGAGAAAGGAGCTCTGTTTTGGGTAAAAATCAGTCCCTTTTTCTATCATGGAGACATCCAAGGGTGTAGGACACGTGCACTTCAGGGAACCAAGAGATGCTGTGCATTTCTCTCGTCCCCCTGACACAGCCACTAGGTGACGATGCTTCCAATTCTCTCTAAAGAAACCTTGCTTTCTCAGGCCCAGGTGTCCAGCTGCACACCAAGGACGTCCCTGGCTCCCAGGCACAGTTCCCAGGCCCAAGGCCGAGCTCCCCTCCGAACCCCCATTCCAGCAGACCTTGCTCCTGGCATTGTGGAGCAGCCATTTCATGTCAGCCTTTTCTCCTGGCAGTCAGCTTAGCGCTGTAACCTCTGCCATCGGGGCGCCCGAGAGCCGTGTGAGGTCAGCAGAGAGTCACTGTCAGCCTTTGACCTCACAAAGGTGGGTGGCCATAAGTGCCCTGAGCGTCCAGCTCACATTGAGTACTGCTGGTGGCACTCGAGGCGTGGAGGTCTGCATGGTGCAATGGGAGACGCCGATGTCCTGCTGCTGGAACAAGAGGCGCTGATGTGCTGCTGGTGCAGGAGGAGACGTGAAGGTGCTGCTGCTTAGAGGTGCTGAGGAGCGGGCAGCCTCCGTGCCGGTGGCTGAGCATGCTACTCTTAATTAGTGCTCTACCCTTCCTATCTTTTTACTAAGGTGGGTAGAGAGAAATGCCCATATCTGTTTATTTCCTGGTAAGAAATGTAAGAGCCTTGTATCTGCATATTCACCAGATTCATCCCAGCGCCCTTGGTACTGGCGATCTGTGTTGATCTGTAATAAAGAGCAATTGGTAGCACACCAAGTCTCCGTGACCTTGCATCTAACAGAATCGTCCAAATCCCTGTTGTGATCTCTCTCTAGCTGTGGGCTGGCTAAGCTGTCTGTTGGATGGTGAAAATGGGAAATGATTGGGATGGGAAATGATGAGTGGGCCGAGAAATCATTGCTGGGATGGGAAGACTTCCTTGGGGTGGAAAGCCATTGGGCTAGGAACTCAAAGAGATGGGAAATCTTCCCTGGGTTTGAAATCATTGGGAAGCAAAAGCGTTGGGATGGGAAATCACTCCGGGGATGGGGAAGTATTGGGATGGGAAGTCTTTAATGGGGTGGGTAACATTCACTGGGGAAGGAAGTACTTGGAAAAGTAATCAGAGGAATGGGAATTCTTTGGGATGAGATCTCTTTGGATTAAGAAAGGCTTCGTGTCGATGGGAAATATCTCGTATGGGAATCTGTTATCATGTGAAATTGTAAGGATGGGAAATGACCGTTAGGATGCAAAGCTGGTACTGGGACGGGAAATGCTTGGGACGGGGAAGTGTTGGTGTGAAACCGTCCTGGGCATGGCAAATGATGCGTGGGAGGGAAAGCCTGATGGGGATGGAAAAGTCTTGCGATGGGAAGCCTGCTTGGGTCCAAAAGCTGCAGTCCTCACCAAGATGGCGGCGAGGGGCTGGTCAGCCGTTGGGACGGAACGGCCGTTGCCCGCGTTCCCCAACCGACCGCCCCACTCTCCAGCCACCATGGCAGGTACAGCAGCCGGCTCCCGCTCCTCCCGGGGCTGCGGCCCTGCTGGCGAGCCCAGCGCCCCAGATCTCACCCCAGCGCCCTTTTTCCCACAGAGGGTTTCCCCAGACGGCTTCCGCGGCTTCCGCAGACGCAAAACTCCCCCTTCGTCGTCCCAGCCGTGCCGCCAACGGTGGCTGCCTGGCTGCTGCCCTCCCTCCCCGGAGCGATGGCGCTGCCCTTGCAGCCCCCCCAGGTACCCACCCTCCCCTACGCGCTGCCCCAGGCCACCGTCTGGCACGTGGTGCCGGGGGTCCAGGGGCAGGTGCTGCAGCTCCCCGCCGGGGTGCAGCTGGCACCTGGGGGGCACCTCCCACCCGAGGGGCACCACCTGCAGCTTGGGCAGCTCCCCGCCGTGGGGCAGCTCCCTGCTGTGGGGCAGCTCCCCCACACCGCTCCTCCCTGGGCCCCCGTCTACCAGTGGGGACAGCCCGTGGGGACGGGGACGGTGCTGCCCCAGGATCCCCTCTGGCTGGGGCCCGGGGCCGTGCTCCATGGGGAGCTCCTGCACCCCGCAGGCACCTGCCTGCTGCAGGCCCCTGCCCACCCCGGCCCCCCACCACTCCTCGTCCCGGGGCCTCCGCTGCGGGGGCAGGCGCTCCCCGCGCCCCGCACCCTGACCAGCAGCCGGGGGCAGCTGCCGGAGCCCTGCGACCACGCCGTGGGGCTCAGCGAGGACCAGGGGCCCCCGCTGCCCGGCCCCACTCCCCCCGAGCCTGCCCAGGCTCCAACGACCGCCAGCACCCAGACGGTGACGCCCGACGGTGAGTTTGGGGCTGGCACAGCCGGCCGCTGGGCGCCCCACACCCAGGAGCCATGGGAAAGCTGGCATCGCCCATCCTGGGGGATTTGCTTGCTTTTTCCTCAGCGGCGACAGTTGCAGAGGTGCCTGAGGAGCCCCTGGAGCTGCTTGAGCTGGGCCCCGATGCCTTCGCCGAGGCCTTTCCCCACCTGGCAGGGGACAGCCAGCAGCTGCAGCACCTGCAGGACCAGCTCCCGGCCGACCTGGACATCTCCGGCTTGGAGGAGCTGCTCAGCTGGCTCGATGCCGTGGAGCCCCAGGACGCCTTCCCCGGTGTCCCCAGCAGTCCTGTGCTCAGCCGCTTCCTGTCTGAGCTGCCCGACCTCTGCGAGGACATCGAGGAGCCGAGCACACAGGGACTGGCAGCCACCAGAGCGCTGGGTGAGGTACCCTCAACCCCTGGGGTGCACCCCGAGAAGGTGCAGGGTGGGCGGGCGGTGCAGCCCCCTGCTGTGCCGGCAGCGAGCTCCCCCCTCAAGCCTGCAGCCAGTCCCCAGCTCAGTGCCCTCAGGAGACCCCTGCCCAACCCTCCCTTCACTCTCCCCAAAAGGCCCCCCCACCCTGAATTCCTCACTGCCCTTAGCAGACCCCTGCCCAACCCTCCCTCGCGTCCCCTCAAGAGACCCCCCGACCCTCAATTCCTTAATTCCCTTAGGAGACCCCTGCCCAAGCCTCGCCTGAGTCCCCTCAAGAGCCCCCCCGACCCTGAATTTATTAGTGCCCTTAGGAGACCCCTGCCCAATCCCCCTCTGGGTCCCCTCAAGAGCCCCCCCGGCCCTGAATTTATTAGTGCCCTTAGGAGGCCCCTGCCCAATCCCCCTCTGAGTCCCCTCAAGAGCCCCCCGCCTGCCCCTGCGCCCACCGGCACCAAGTGGGGGGCCAAGCGCCCCGCGCCCACCAGCACCCCCAGCACAGCGCAGAGCTCCCAGCACAGGAGGCCGGCGACGGAGAAAACCCCCGGCAAGGAGAAGACGACGCTGCTGGGCCAGGGTGGCCAAGGCCCCAAGACGCTGTGCCAGGGGAAGACGGGTGGCCACAGCGCGGTGGCTGGCAGCAGCGGCCAAGCGGGCGGCGGCAGGCAGCAGCCGGCGAGCGACAGCACCAGGGCGCCCAGCAAGAGGGCCCGAAGCCCGGGGGCTGCTGGGGGGCAAGGAGCAGCGGCACCGCCTCCCCGGAGAGCGCTGCTGCTGCTGGAGCCCCCCCCCATTAAGCCCCGTGCCCGTGCCCGTGCCGTGCGGGCCCAGGACAGGCTCCGTCCCCAAGCCATCGGGGACAAGACGCTGCAGCGCCAGCACCCGGGGACAAAGACCCCCAGCGAGACTTTGCAGCCGCTGGGGGCCAGGGCGAAGGCGCTGGGGCCAGTGCGCCAGCCGCCCTGTGTGCAGCCGCAGCCCACCTCCAGCGGCCCCAGCAGCATGCCCAGGGCCCCGCCGACGGTGCCAGGCTCCAGCGCTGTGCCCGCTGCCCCCCGGCCCCCAGCTGGAGACAAGGCCCAGGCGGTGCCGGCACCACCAGGCAGCACGGCGCGAGCGTGGAGAGCTCCCCTGCAGCAGGCGCCCAGAGCGCCGTGCCTGCCAGCCGCGGGGGGCCAAGCGCAGCGGGAGCCTCTGCCCACGCAGCCGCGCACGCTGCAGCGTCCGGCGCAGCCCCGCGTGGACTACGTGCCCTGCGTGGGGCCCTGGGCGGGCGGCGACGCGGCGCCCACGCCGCTGGAGGAGCAGGAGGCGTCGGTGCCCATCACGCCGCAGCAGCGTCCCGAGCGGGAGCGCCTGAAGAAGCTGGCCCAGGAGGAGCGGCAGCGGGCGGCCCACCAGATGAAGATCGGCCCCGTGCAATTCTTCGTGCAGCGGCAGAAGGACCACGCCATAGCCAAGTATTACGGCTACCCGTGACCCTGCGCTCCTCGACGGCCCCCGCAGCACCCGGGCCCGCTCAGCATGCAGGCACAGAGACCTCTGCAGGCGCCTGCTCCAGCTTCAGCCACGCTCCTCAGCCCTTGCCCCTCTCGCTTGCCCTCTCCCTTCTCCAGTGCTGGAGCTAGGCAGTGTTTGCCACTGTCAGGGATGGGCAACTGGGGCAATGGGAAATGCGCGCGTCACGAATGAACGTTGCAATGGGAAGCTGTTGGGATGTTGGCAATAGCTGGGGTGGGAAAGGTTGGGCGTGGGAACTGCTTGTTGGGACACCAAATGGCTGAGATCCCAAACTTCTTTCTTCTTTCGGGTCATTTCTCTTCTTTAGTGCCTTCCTTATTAAATTCCTCTAGTGTAGGTGTTCACTCAGCAAGGCCTCTGCCTGCAGCTGGTCTGGCACTGGGATGCCGAGGGGATTTCATGCAGCCCGCTCCCGCTGCCCATGCTCAGTCCGTGCATGGATGTGGGCATGGCCAGCACGGACGGGAGAAAATGGGTGGACGGCTGGGTGGATGGGAGGGTGATGGGAGTTGGGAATTCAGCCTTGGGATCAGACACGGGAGGTTGTTGGGATAGGAAATGACCAGTGGGATGGGAAGTCACGATGGGGATAGGAATTCATTAGAATAGGACAAATTGGTTTCATTTTTATTTATTATTTTATTAATTTTAATATTTATTTTATTTATTATATTTATTAATTTTATTTATTAAATTTACTTTATTGACTGTGTTGTACAGGATGGCATTTTTTTAGGTTCTCTTCCTTTTCTACCCTATTAAACTCTCTTTATCACAACGCACTGCTTTGTACTTCATTTTTCCTTCCGAGTCGTTCTGGATTCACTCAGGATGGGGGGGACATTAGTGAACGCCTGTGTGCTTCAGATCCAAGCTCACCTTTGCCCTCAACTCAAGATACATATTTGCATCTGTTGTCATGATACAAAATTAACAGCAACAAAATAAAAGTTAACTACTTCCGAGCACCAGCTGTACGTTTGCTGGGTCTGCTCTATGCATTTTGAAGACCATTCAATACTATTCAGCACCTTCAGGAGGAAATGTGTGGTTCTAGGGAAATGCATCTTGATCTGATGCAAACCTGCGACGCACCCTGCAGCCCCTCCAACCCCTGTGATTTTACCTGCAGCCCCTGCAACCCCTGTGATTTTACCTGCAGCCCCTCCAAGCCCTGTGATTTTACCAGCAGCCACTCCAACCCTGTGACAGGCCCTACAGCTGGCTCCGGGGACTACCCCGTTGCCGTATCAGTCGCCAATACACACACAAGATGAAGGAATGGATGCAGAAGTCATCTCGTTTAGGCAGGGAAGAAAGTCCTCCGAAGAAGGGGAAGGAGCAATAGGAAGGCGAGGCAGGCAACCCCAATGTAGGGCCATCCCAGGGAAGAGGAGGCTGTTATAAAATAGAAAAGAGAGAAAAGCAGCAGTAAGCAGGTGATCCCCATCCCTGGGCGAGCTGCGAGACATGGGACAAGATTTCAGCTGTCATGCAGGCGAGCACATTGTCACCTGGCTGCTGCGATGCTGGGATAACAGCTCCGGGAGCCTGGAATCGGAGGGCAGGGAAGCCAAGCAGCTGGGATCCTTCTCTGGGGAAGGGGGCACTGAGAAAGCGATCGGAAACGGGGCACAAGCCTCTGGAGGCGGCGCCTGTCAGGCGTGAAGGAAAGGGATCCCTTCCAGGAAGATGCTGTGGGGTTGCTGAGGGTCGAAGAACAGCAGGTGTTGCCTGCACCCACCATGCTGCAGCAGCGGCAAGGGAGAGACGTGGTGGTTTTCCTCAGCTGGGCAGCTGAGCTCCACCTCAACCGCTCTCTCCCTGCCCCTCCTCAAAGGGAAAGGGGAGAAAATAGGATGGAAAGGGCTCAAGGGCTGAGAGAAGGACAGGGAGATCACTCCACAATGATCGTCACGGGCAAAAGAGGCTCAGCAGAGCCTGTTCCAGTCCAGCCCGGGCCTGCTCCTGCGGGGGCTCTCCACAGGCCGCGGCCTCCTCCAGGCCACATCCACCTGCTCCACCGGGGGCTCCTCCACGGGCTGCAGCGTGGAGATCTGCTCCGTGTGGGACCCGTGGGCTGCAGGGGGACAGCCTGCTCCACCAGGGGCCTCTCCCCAGGCCGCAGGGGAACTGCTGCTGTGAGCCTGGAGCACCTCCTGCCTCCTGCTGCACTCACCTTGGGGGCTGCAGAGAGGTTTCTCACTCCTCCCTGACCCAGACGCTGCTGTGCAGCAGGTTTCTTTCCCTTTCTTAGATGGGCTCTCACACAGGCGCAAACATCATCCGTTTTGTCTCAGTTCTGGGCAGCAGCGGGTCCCTCTGGAGCCTCCTGGAACCGGCCCTTATCTAACATGGGGCAGCTGCTGCATTCTCCTCACAGAGGACACCCCTGCAGCCCCCCGCTACCAGAACCTGTCCTCGTAAACCCAACACAAGACACCGACCGAGCCTCCCTGATTCCCAGCAGGTGGGTCAGGCTGGGAACCCAGGCCAGTGCCCGGCAGACCCTCCTGGGCCTTGAAAAGCAAGCTTTATGGGGACGTATCTGGAGACCTCTAAGGTGCTTTCCAACAAAAGCTTTTCTATAATTGTATGAAATCACCTGCAATAGATTAACCCTGGTCATTATTCCTATCACAGGAAATAACTGTGACACCTGGGTAACAGGTGAGCTTACTGCGACACCAGGGAGAGCCTTCCTGTACTTAAAGGCAACCTGTAGGAAAGCTGGGGAGGGAGTCTTTATCAGGGCCTGGAGTGACAGGACAAGGAGTAACCGCTTTAAACTGAAAAGTAGCACCCAGAAAGAACGGAGTCACGCAACAGGATTCATTTCCAAAACCACCTCGTAGACACCTGGGCCAAAGAGCAGGGCCTTGAGCGGGTATATCACAATGGCAGAGTTCATTTCCTTCCCAGTAGCTGGCACGTGCCGTTTTTTGGGATTTCGGGGCTACAGTGAGCTGCTAAGAGGGATGTCTTAGCTCTTGCAGGGCAGTGCTTCCACTAAGGCCAGGACTTTTCTGCATCTTCTACTGCCCTGCAAGCGAGGATGCTTGGGGCACACAGGAAGCTGGGAGGGGACACAGCTGCAGGGATTCCATAAGACACAAGCAAATGCAGCCTTGGCTTGGTGACACTTTCTCTTGATTACTGCTCAACACAAATTACCTCGAGCAAGTCTACTGTGAGGACTAAAGGAAAGAGACGTATGGATGCTGCTAAGCTCTTCTAGCTTGTACCAGGTAGGAAAGATACCTCTGTAGCAGGCGTGAAGAGGATAGCACTAATTAATTAGATGAGAAGCGGAGGAAAGGCACTTAGAGGTAGTGAAAAGCAGTTAATGTGATGTTCCGGGGAAGCTTCAGTCTGCTTAAGGAGTAGCAAGAACAAGCCTAAAGTCATAGCCAAATACAAGAAAGAGAGGAGGACACGCAGCATGAGAAGCTCCCGAGAGAAAGGAGCTCTGTTTTGGGTAAAAATCAGTCCCTTTTTCTATCATGGAGACATCCAAGGGCGTAGGACACGTGCACTTCAGGGAACCAAGAGATGCTGTGCATTTCTCTCGTCCCCCTGACACAGCCACTAGGTGACGATGCTTCCAATTCTCTCTAAAGAAACCTTGCTTTCTCAGGCCCAGGTGTCCAGCTGCACACCAAGGACGTCCCTGGCTCCCAGGCACAGTTCCCAGGCCCAAGGCCGAGCTCCCCTCCGAACCCCCATTCCAGCAGACCTTGCTCCTGGCATTGTGGAGCAGCCATTTCATGTCAGCCTTTTCTCCTGGCAGTCAGCTTAGCGCCGTAACCTCTGCCATCGGGGCGCCCGAGAGCCGTGTGAGGTCAGCAGAGAGTCACTGTCAGCCTTTGACCTCACAAAGGTGGGTGGCCATAAGTGCCCTGAGCGTCCAGCTCGCATTGAGTACTGCTGGTGGCACTCGAGGCGTGGAGGTCTGCATGGTGCAATGGGAGACGCCGATGTCCTGCTGCTGGAACAAGAGGCGCTGATGTGCTGCTGGTGCAGGAGGAGACGTGAAGGTGCTGCTGCTTAGAGGTGCTGAGGAGCGGGCAGCCTCCGTGCCGGTGGCTGAGCATGCTACTCTTAATTAGTGCTCTACCCTTCCTATCTTTTTACTAAGGTGGGTAGAGAGAAATGCCCATATCTGTTTATTTCCTGGTAAGAAATGTAAGAGCCTTGTATCTGCATATTCACCAGATTCATCCCAGCGCCCTTGGTACTGGCGATCTGTGTTGATCTGTAATAAAGAGCAATCGGTAGCACACCAAGTCTCCGTGACCTTGCATCTAACAGAATCGTCCAAATCCCTGTTGTGATCTCTCTCTAGCTGTGGGCTGGCTAAGCTGTCTGTTGGATGGTGAAAATGGGAAATGATTGGGATGGGAAATGATGAGTGGGCCGAGAAATCATTGCTGGGATGGGAAGACTTCCTTGGGGTGGAAAGCCATTGGGGTGGGAACTCAAAGAGATGGGAAATCTTCCCTGGGTTTGAAATCATTGGGAAGCAAAAGCGTTGGGATGGGAAATCACTCCGGGGATGGGGAAGTATTGGGATGGGAAGTCTTTAATGGGGTGGGTAACATTCACTGGGGAAGGAAGTACTTGGAAAAGTAATCAGAGGAATGGGAATTCTTTGGGATGAGATCTCTTTGGATTAAGAAAGGCTTCGTGTCGATGGGAAATATCTCGTATGGGAATCTGTTATCATGTGAAATTGTAAGGATGGGAAATGACCGTTAGGATGCAAAGCTGGTACTGGGACGGGAAATGCTTGGGACGGGGAAGTGTTGGTGTGAAACCGTCCTGGGCATGGCAAATGATGCGTGGGAGGGAAAGCCCGATGGGGATGGAAAAGTCTTGCGATGGGAAGCCTGCTTGGGTCCAAAAGCTGCAGTCCTCACCAAGATGGCGGCGAGGGGCTGGTCAGCCGTTGGGACGGAACGGCCGTTGCCCGCGTTCCCCAACCGACCGCCCCACTCTCCAGCCACCATGGCAGGTACAGCAGCCGGCTCCCGCTCCTCCCGGGGCTGCGGCCCTGCTGGCGAGCCCAGCGCCCCGGATCTCACCCCAGCGCCCTTTTTCCCACAGAGGGTTTCCCCAGACGGCTTCCGCGGCTTCCGCAGACGCAAAACTCCCCCTTCGTCGTCCCAGCCGTGCCGCCAACGGTGGCTGCCTGGCTGCTGCCCTCCCTCCCCGGAGCGATGGCGCTGCCCTTGCAGCCCCCCCAGGTACCCACCCTCCCCTACGCGCTGCCCCAGGCCACCGTCTGGCACGTGGTGCCGGGGGTCCAGGGGCAGGTGCTGCAGCTCCCCGCCGGGGTGCAGCTGGCACCTGGGGGGCACCTCCCACCCGAGGGGCACCACCTGCAGCTTGGGCAGCTCCCCGCCGTGGGGCAGCTCCCTGCTGTGGGGCAGCTCCCCCACACCGCTCCTCCCTGGGCCCCCGTCTACCAGTGGGGACAGCCCGTGGGGACGGGGACGGTGCTGCCCCAGGATCCCCTCTGGCTGGGGCCCGGGGCCGTGCTCCATGGGGAGCTCCTGCACCCCGCAGGCACCTGCCTGCTGCAGGCCCCTGCCCACCCCGGCCCCCCACCACTCCTCGTCCCGGGGCCTCCGCTGCGGGGGCAGGCGCTCCCCGCGCCCCGCACCCTGACCAGCAGCCGGGGGCAGCTGCCGGAGCCCTGCGACCACGCCGTGGGGCTCAGCGAGGACCAGGGGCCCCCGCTGCCCGGCCCCACTCCCCCCGAGCCTGCCCAGGCTCCAACGACCGCCAGCACCCAGACGGTGACGCCCAACGGTGAGTTTGGGGCTGGCACAGCCGGCCGCTGGGCGCCCCACACCCAGGAGCCATGGGAAAGCTGGCATCGCCCATCCTGGGGGATTTGCTTGCTTTTTCCTCAGCGGCGACAGTTGCAGAGGTGCCTGAGGAGCCCCTGGAGCTGCTTGAGCTGGGCCCCGATGCCTTCGCCGAGGCCTTTCCCCACCTGGCAGGGGACAGCCAGCAGCTGCAGCACCTGCAGGACCAGCTCCCGGCCGACCTGGACATCTCCGGCTTGGAGGAGCTGCTCAGCTGGCTCGATGCCGTGGAGCCTCAGGACGCCTTCCCCGGTGTCCCCAGCAGTCCTGTGCTCAGCCGCTTCCTGTCTGAGCTGCCCGACCTCTGCGAGGACATCGAGGAGCCGAGCACACAGGGACTGGCAGCCACCAGAGCGCTGGGTGAGGTACCCTCAACCCCTGGGGTGCACCCCGAGAAGGTGCAGGGTGGGCGGGCGGTGCAGCCCCCTGCTGTGCCGGCAGCGAGCTCCCCCCTCAAGCCTGCAGCCAGTCCCCAGCTCAGTGCCCTCAGGAGACCCCTGCCCAACCCTCCCTTCACTCTCCCCAAAAGGCCCCCCCACCCTGAATTCCTCACTGCCCTTAGCAGACCCCTGCCCAACCCTCCCTCGCGTCCCCTCAAGAGACCCCCCGACCCTCAATTCCTTAATTCCCTTAGGAGACCCCTGCCCAAGCCTCGCCTGAGTCCCCTCAAGAGCCCCCCCGACCCTGAATTTATTAGTGCCCTTAGGAGACCCCTGCCCAATCCCCCTCTGGGTCCCCTCAAGAGCCCCCCCGGCCCTGAATTTATTAGTGCCCTTAGGAGGCCCCTGCCCAATCCCCCTCTGAGTCCCCTCAAGAGCCCCCCGCCTGCCCCTGCGCCCACCGGCACCAAGTGGGGGGCCAAGCGCCCCGCGCCCACCAGCACCCCCAGCACAGCGCAGAGCTCCCAGCACAGGAGGCCGGCGACGGAGAAAACCCCCGGCAAGGAGAAGACGACGCTGCTGGGCCAGGGTGGCCAAGGCCCCAAGACGCTGTGCCAGGGGAAGACGGGTGGCCACAGCGCGGTGGCTGGCAGCAGCGGCCAAGCGGGCGGCGGCAGGCAGCAGCCGGCGAGCGACAGCACCAGGGCACCCAGCAAGAGGGCCCGAAGCCCGGGGGCTGCTGGGGGGCAAGGAGCAGCGGCACCGCCTCCCCGGAGAGCGCTGCTGCTGCTGGAGCCCCCCCCCATTAAGCCCCGTGCCCGTGCCCGTGCCGTGCGGGCCCAGGACAGGCTCCGTCCCCAAGCCATCGGGGACAAGACGCTGCAGCGCCAGCACCCGGGGACAAAGACCCCCAGCGAGACTTTGCAGCCGCTGGGGGCCAGGGCGAAGGCGCTGGGGCCAGTGCGCCAGCCGCCCTGTGTGCAGCCGCAGCCCACCTCCAGCGGCCCCAGCAGCATGCCCAGGGCCCCGCCGACGGTGCCAGGCTCCAGCGCTGTGCCCGCTGCCCCCCGGCCCCCAGCTGGAGACAAGGCCCAGGCGGTGCCGGCACCACCAGGCAGCACAGCGCGAGCGTGGAGAGCTCCCCTGCAGCAGGCGCCCAGAGCGCCGTGCCTGCCAGCCGCGGGGGGCCAAGCGCAGCGGGAGCCTCTGCCCACGCAGCCGCGCACGCTGCAGCGTCCGGCGCAGCCCCGCGTGGACTACGTGCCCTGCGTGGGGCCCTGGGCAGGCGGCGACGCGGCGCCCACGCCGCTGGAGGAGCAGGAGGCGTCGGTGCCCATCACGCCGCAGCAGCGTCCCGAGCGGGAGCGCCTGAAGAAGCTGGCCCAGGAGGAGCGGCAGCGGGCGGCCCACCAGATGAAGATCGGCCCCGTGCAATTCTTCGTGCAGCGGCAGAAGGACCACGCCATAGCCAAGTATTACGGCTACCCGTGACCCTGCGCTCCTCGACGGCCCCCGCAGCACCCGGGCCCGCTCAGCATGCAGGCACAGAGACCTCTGCAGGCGCCTGCTCCAGCTTCAGCCACGCTCCTCAGCCCTTGCCCCTCTCGCTTGCCCTCTCCCTTCTCCAGTGCTGGAGCTAGGCAGTGTTTGCCACTGTCAGGGATGGGCAACTGGGGCAATGGGAAATGCGCGCGTCACGAATGAACGTTGCAATGGGAAGCTGTTGGGATGTTGGCAATAGCTGGGGTGGGAAAGGTTGGGCGTGGGAACTGCTTGTTGGGACACCAAATGGCTGAGATCCCAAACTTCTTTCTTCTTTCGGGTCATTTCTCTTCTTTAGTGCCTTCCTTATTAAATTCCTCTAGTGTAGGTGTTCACTCAGCAAGGCCTCTGCCTGCAGCTGGTCTGGCACTGGGATGCCGAGGGGATTTCATGCAGCCCGCTCCCGCTGCCCATGCTCAGTCCGTGCATGGATGTGGGCATGGCCAGCACGGACGGGAGAAAATGGGTGGACGGCTGGGTGGATGGGAGGGTGATGGGAGTTGGGAATTCAGCCTTGGGATCAGACACGGGAGGTTGTTGGGATAGGAAATGACCAGTGGGATGGGAAGTCACGATGGGGATAGGAATTCATTAGAATAGGACAAATTGGTTTCATTTTTATTTATTATTTTATTAATTTTAATATTTATTTTATTTATTATATTTATTAATTTTATTTATTAAATTTACTTTATTGACTGTGTTGTACAGGATGGCATTTTTTTAGGTTCTCTTCCTTTTCTACCCTATTAAACTCTCTTTATCACAACGCACTGCTTTGTACTTCATTTTTCCTTCCGAGTCGTTCTGGATTCACTCAGGATGGGGGGGACATTAGTGAACGCCTGTGTGCTTCAGATCCAAGCTCACCTTTGCCCTCAACTCAAGATACATATTTGCATCTGTTGTCATGATACAAAATTAACAGCAACAAAATAAAAGTTAACTACTTCCGAGCACCAGCTGTACGTTTGCTGGGTCTGCTCTATGCATTTTGAAGACCATTCAATACTATTCAGCACCTTCAGGAGGAAATGTGTGGTTCTAGGGAAATGCATCTTGATCTGATGCAAACCTGCGACGCACCCTGCAGCCCCTCCAACCCCTGTGATTTTACCTGCAGCCCCTGCAACCCCTGTGATTTTACCTGCAGCCCCTCCAAGCCCTGTGATTTTACCAGCAGCCACTCCAACCCTGTGACAGGCCCTACAGCTGGCTCCGGGGACTACCCCGTTGCCGTATCAGTCGCCAATACACACACAAGATGAAGGAATGGATGCAGAAGTCATCTCGTTTAGGCAGGGAAGAAAGTCCTCCGAAGAAGGGGAAGGAGCAATAGGAAGGCGAGGCAGGCGACCCCAATGTAGGGCCATCCCAGGGAAGAGGAGGCTGTTATAAAATAGAAAAGAGAGAAAAGCAGCAGTAAGCAGGTGATCCCCATCCCTGGGCGAGCTGCGAGACATGGGACAAGATTTCAGCTGTCATGCAGGCGAGCACATTGTCACCTGGCTGCTGCGATGCTGGGATAACAGCTCCGGGAGCCTGGAATCGGAGGGCAGGGAAGCCAAGCAGCTGGGATCCTTCTCTGGGGAAGGGGGCACTGAGAAAGCGATCGGAAACGGGGCACAAGCCTCTGGAGGCGGCGCCTGTCAGGCGTGAAGGAAAGGGATCCCTTCCAGGAAGATGCTGTGGGGTTGCTGAGGGTCGAAGAACAGCAGGTGTTGCCTGCACCCACTGTGCTGCAGCAGCGGCAAGGGAGAGACGTGGTGGTTTTCCTCAGCTGGGCAGCTGAGCTCCACCTCAACCGCTCTCTCCCTGCCCCTCCTCAAAGGGAAAGGGGAGAAAATAGGATGGAAAGGGCTCAAGGGCTGAGAGAAGGACAGGGAGATCACTCCACAATGATCGTCACGGGCAAAAGAGGCTCAGCAGAGCCTGTTCCAGTCCAGCCCGGGCCTGCTCCTGCGGGGGCTCTCCACAGGCCGCGGCCTCCTCCAGGCCACATCCACCTGCTCCACCGGGGGCTCCTCCACGGGCTGCAGCGTGGAGATCTGCTCCGTGTGGGACCCGTGGGCTGCAGGGGGACAGCCTGCTCCACCAGGGGCCTCTCCCCAGGCCGCAGGGGAACTGCTGCTGTGAGCCTGGAGCACCTCCTGCCTCCTGCTGCACTCACCTTGGGGGCTGCAGAGAGGTTTCTCACTCCTCCCTGACCCAGACGCTGCTGTGCAGCAGGTTTCTTTCCCTTTCTTAGATGGGCTCTCACACAGGCGCAAACATCATCCGTTTTGTCTCACTTCTGGGCAGCAGCGGGTCCCTCTGGAGCCTCCTGGAACCGGCCCTTATCTAACATGGGGCAGCTGCTGCATTCTCCTCACAGAGGACACCCCTGCAGCCCCCCGCTACCAGAACCTGTCCTCGTAAACCCAACACAAGACACCGACCGAGCCTCCCTGATTCCCAGCAGGTGGGTCAGGCTGGGAACCCAGGCCAGTGCCCGGCAGACCCTCCTGGGCCTTGAAAAGCAAGCTTTATGGGGATGTAGCACCCAGAAAGAACGGAGTCACACAACAGGATTCATTTCCAAAACCACCTCATAGACACCTGGGCCAAAGTGCAGGGCCTTGAGCGGGTATATCACAATGACAGAGTTCATTTCCTTCCCAGTAGCTGGCACATGCCGTTTTTTGGGATTTCGGGGCTACAGTGAGCTGCTAAGAGGGATGTCTTAGCTCTTGCAGGGCAGTGCTTCCACTAAGGCCAGGACTTTTCTGCATCTTCTACTGCCCTGCAAGCGAGGATGCTTGGGGCACACAGGAAGCTGGGAGGGGACACAGCTGCAGGGATTCCATAAGACACAAGCAAATGCAGCCTTGGCTTGGTGACACTTTCTCTTGATTACTGCTCAACACAAATTACCTCGAGCAAGTCTACTGTGAGGACTAAAGGAAAGAGACGTATGGATGCTGCTAAGCTCTTCTAGCTTGTACCAGGTAGGAAAGATACCTCTGTAGCAGGCGTGAAGAGGATAGCACTAATTAATTAGATGAGAAGCGGAGGAAAGGCACTTAGAGGTAGTGAAAAGCAGTTAATGTGATGTTCCGGGGAAGCTTCAGTCTGCTTAAGGAGTAGCAAGAACAAGCCTAAAGTCATAGCCAAATACAAGAAAGAGAGGAGGACACGCAGCATGAGAAGCTCCCGAGAGAAAGGAGCTCTGTTTTGGGTAAAAATCAGTCCCTTTTTCTATCATGGAGACATCCAAGGGCGTAGGACACGTGCACTTCAGGGAACCAAGAGATGCTGTGCATTTCTCTCGTCCCCCTGACACAGCCACTAGGTGACGATGCTTCCAATTCTCTCTAAAGAAACCTTGCTTTCTCAGGCCCAGGTGTCCAGCTGCACACCAAGGACGTCCCTGGCTCCCAGGCACAGTTCCCAGGCCCAAGGCCGAGCTCCCCTCCGAACCCCCATTCCAGCAGACCTTGCTCCTGGCATTGTGGAGCAGCCATTTCATGTCAGCCTTTTCTCCTGGCAGTCAGCTTAGCGCCGTAACCTCTGCCATCGGGGCGCCCGAGAGCCGTGTGAGGTCAGCAGAGAGTCACTGTCAGCCTTTGACCTCACAAAGGTGGGTGGCCATAAGTGCCCTGAGCGTCCAGCTCGCATTGAGTACTGCTGGTGGCACTCGAGGCGTGGAGGTCTGCATGGTGCAATGGGAGACGCCGATGTCCTGCTGCTGGAACAAGAGGCGCTGATGTGCTGCTGGTGCAGGAGGAGACGTGAAGGTGCTGCTGCTTAGAGGTGCTGAGGGGCGGGCAGCCTCAGCGGGCAGCTGAATCAGAGGGCAGGGAAGCCAAGCAGCTTCCTTCTCTGGGGAAGGGGGCACAGAGAAAGTGATTGGAAATGGGGTACAAGCCCTCAGCCTCTAAAAGCAATCCCTCAGATGTTTAGGCATAGTAAAGTTAGGTATATCTATTTGACTCTAGACCCCAACATGTTTGTTAGTGTTCTGGTTTGTCCACTGCTTTCTTGTGGGGGATTTGAGTTGGCCATTACTCTTTAGGTGAATGCTGACTTCATATCTATGGTGCACTTTATTCTTAAAATGGGAAGTTTCTACCAATTTCCCGTCCAAACTTGCTCATAAGCCAACTGCAGTCATCATTTCAGATGTGTCTCCCAACTTACACATTTCCTATTTCTCCTTGATATTTACTCAAGAAATTCATTTACGTAGAGACAACATATTCTTCTCTCAACTGGCATCTGGCTGGGCAGAATGATGTCCTTTCATTCCCTTCCAGGCAATAGGCAACTTGTTCCTTCTGTCTTGTGAACTCTTCCTCCTAAGTTCAATGTGAATACAAGTGGCAGAACTGTGCCTCATGTCTCAAATGAGTGTCAGGGCTGCCTTGTCCAGTGTATTCATACTGGAGGGAAAAAAAAATGAATAGCCATACACACTATATAACCACTAAACTTTTTCAGTCCTCCTTGTGCTAACAGTGCATGAACGTGAGGTTTTGTTGTCATTTTTGTTTGTTTGTTTGTTTGCTTGCTTTAAACTCCTGACTGCCATATAGCAAACATGACAAAAAAACACCCTTTTTTGAGAAGCTCTGAGAATGGCTCTGCTTTGTATTATCACCTGTCACTTCACCTGAACCATTTCAATCACAAGCGATATCCTTCTGTCAGGCTTGGTAGTACTTCCCAACCTTATGTCCCCTGCAAATCTCAAAGCTCATGTGTAATTTTTAATCTTCAGCCACCATGTCCATACCGAACATATCTAACTTTGAAGTCAGCTCTGCCCTGAATAGGAGGTTGGGTTTTCAGAGGTCCCTTCCAGCCTACATTTCTCCATGAGTCTTTGCCTCCTTAGCAGCTGCAGTTTCAGAACTGTCTCTGAGAATTACCATAGGTAACGACTCCTTTGCTGCTAAGTCCCTCTTCAGTGTGAACAATTGTAAATTCCCTTTATTCACTTGCAGCCCCAAAGCCCAAATCCGTAGATAATGTATCAGAAGCTCACAGAAAGTGAAATAGATGTAATTCATCCCCTGTGTAGGGAAGAACTGGTCCTAGAAAGGAAAGCTATTAAATTATCTGGAAACAATTTAGCTCTGATAAATTATTTTGTAAATTACACATTACCCCCTCCTTCCCTGGTCTTAGCTGTTCTTGCTCCAAAACTTTGCATGGTGTTGATGTCAAACTAACAGGCCCACACTTGTCTGGATGACTCTTTACCCTCTTCTGGACAGAGGTGTATTTGTTACTCTCCCATTCTGGGGACTATCCCTGATTTGCACAATTGTTATGCATTTTTCCTACTTGACTTGTTGTTCTGTGTGCCAATGCTGTTAATAGGCTAGGTAGATATCAGCTTTTCATTTTTCACTTGAATCACTATAGATTGTTATTTCACCTCAGATGATGTTGCGCCTAGTGCCCTACCCTCCTTTTCAATGGGAGTCCTGTCACTGCCCTTAATATCACATTGTTGTTGCTGTTAGATGCAGGAAATAAGATTTGCAGCATTTGAGACATCAGTAACGTTTGATCTATTTTTGCCTCAAGCGTGCAACTGTCCTAATTTGTTCTCTTTGTTCCCCCTGGTTTCTGTGGCTTAAGTACCACTTACTATTATTGTTTAATTTCCTATGTGAAGGAGGTTTTTGGTCATTCTTACTTTATTTCTGCAGTTTTTAACCTCTGAAACATGCCTTTTCTCATCGCTTTTTTCCTCTTTGAATTTTGAATTTTAACTATGCCTTCTCTGCACTCAAGTCCCAGAGCTGCTTAGTCAGACTCAATTATTCATTTCCTTAGATTTCACAGTTTGCATTTCTAAGCCTCAAAACCTTCATTCTAAACCTGGTTTTGTCTGTCGTGAAATGTAAAATGAGAAAAGTCAGCTCATGATCACACTTTATTCAAATTTTACTACATTTAAACCAAACAGGAGCCAAGTCTAAAACGGTCTTATATTTTTTCACTTTTGGGAAGAAATCCATCACATAGTACACCTCTATGAACATAAGTGGTAATTATCTTTCAATCTTTTGCTGGGAAGTTAAAGTCTCCCATAATTCCCATTATTGTTTACGTGTCTGATAACTGTACAGAGATAATTCACTATTAGACTGGAGCTAAGAGCAAAGAGCAGGCTAGCAAGGCTGTCTATCTTTAGCAGTGATTTGCACAAAACCACTCTTTTGCTGACCCATAACATTTAATTTCTCCATCCTCTGCTTCTTGCTAACACAAAGCACCATCTTATTCCATCCATTTGCCTTGGTTTCCAGCCTTCCTGAGATTTATCAGTACTTGTATGACATTCATGCCTTTGTTTCACCCTTCCTGTGTTGACACTTGTCATAACAGTTTTAGATCCTGAACATGATCATCTCAAAGTTTGCCTGACAGTTAGGTCTTCCTCACATTGTCATAGAGTATCAGGTCTCTACCACTTGAAATAGATTGGATTGGATTAGATTATTGGCACCGTCTCTTGTGCTGGTAGTCCATTATCTTCACAGTCCGTACAACTGGCCATCAGTGAACATGAAGTGGCCTTATCCTGCCCATTTACCTTTCTGGAAATCAGCCACTCTCTCTGCCTAGAACAGGGAATGGATTTTCCTCACCTTTCTTCAAAAGCTCTGAAGTTTTCTGTGATCTTTCCAATTGTACGGTATGATAAGCTTTTGCTGCCACTGAAGGGTAGAAGTCATTATGAATAGTGCCAACAAAACAGAAACATAACAATGAAAACGATATTTTAATTCAGAATAGGTATTTGAAAAGTTCACCTTTTCTAGCACAAATGGGGAAAAGAAAAAAAGGAAGGAAAAAAAAAAAAAAAAGCAGTCCTAAAACATCAAAACTGTGGCCAAAGAATTAGAAGAAACACTATTTTTCCAAAGCTGCAATGTTTTCCATTCATCTGGCTGGGCCAGCAGAGCACTGGAGACCTGGATGCACTGTACTCATGGCTGGTTCCCCTAAATGACCTGCAGGGAGATCTTCTTCTCTCTATCCCTCTGTTTCTCCTTTCAATCTCTGTTTTGTCTGTTTGTATCACTAGCTCTCAAATCGCCACTGATATATGCACGTGCAGCACCCAGCACAACCTTGTTTCAGGCTCCAGCGGGACCTTTAGGCATTACCATCCTGTAAACAAATAACAATGATAGTGAGTGTAATTACAATCGTCAAACTATTCCAGCTCCACATCATTAGCCATGCCCTGAGCTAAATAACATTTTAATCAGTTTGATATGTCATCTGTGGCTTTCTTCACTGTCACTTGCAATCCAGCAAACTCCTTCCTTCACGTTTCTAGATTAGACAGAGGGTTCTCAACTGCAGACATCCAATTCCCTGTTCAGGAAGCAGCGAGACCTTTCCTCTTCTCACAGATTTAAGATGATAGCCAAGCATCATGAGACACAGTGCGTATGTCTCCTAGGCCCATCCCATGAGAGCAGGACATTTACCACACATGAGAAGAAGACTTAATGCAGTGGCAAAGCAAAATACTCGGTGTCAAAGCCATGTCTAGATGATCATTAAAGACAGATCAAAATTACCCAATACAGGAGGAAAATCTATCGTTTGTAGAAGATTATGTTCTCTGATTATTAGTTTCAAAATTAGTTTTTCCTTTGGATTTCCTCTGAACTTAAACTTAGTTTGGAATGCCTTTGGTTTTGAATATTTCTGAAATCGTATTACTTCTCCTAAGTAAGTTGCTAGTCTGTTCTATTTACGTGAAATTCGAATAATATTGTGAAGTATCTGCCATCAGTTTTACTGTGTGCCAGGCTGAGTTCCCTGATGAATTTCAAATTTCAGATATGAAACAGTAAAGGTTAAAAAAAAAAAATGTTACAAAGGGTACTTCATGCAGTAGCATAAACTTCTGTTTTCTCAAAACTTGTATCAGTTCATCTCACCAGGACCAGCAGGGGAAGCACACTCTGCTTAGGCACTGGCAAAGGGACACAGTGAGAGTGTAGGGTCTCTTGCTGGGGCCATTCAAAATTTGACTGTACAAGCCCCTGAGCAATATGACAGGGCTTTAAAAATGGCCCTGCTTGAAGTACGCGGGTGATCTGGAGACCTCTAAGGTGCTTTCCAACAAAAGCTTTTCTATAATTGTATGAAATCACCTGCAATAGATTAACCCTGGTCATTATTCCTATCACAGGAAATAACTGTGACACCTGGGTAACAGGTGAGCTTACTGCGACACCAGGGAGAGCCTTCCTGTACTTAAAGGCAACCTGTAGGAAAGCTGGGGAGGGAGTCTTTATCAGGGCCTGGAGTGACAGGACAAGGAGTAACCGCTTTAAACTGAAAAGTAGCACCCAGAAAGAACGGAGTCACACAACAGGATTCATTTCCAAAACCACCTCATAGACACCTGGGCCAAAGAGCAGGGCCTTGAGCGGGTATATCACAATGACAGAGTTCATTTCCTTCCCAGTAGCTGGCACGTGCCGTTTTTTGGGATTTCGGGGCTACAGTGAGCTGCTAAGAGGGATGTCTTAGCTCTTGCAGGGCAGTGCTTCCACTAAGGCCAGGACTTTTCTGCATCTTCTACTGCCCTGCAAGCGAGGATGCTTGGGGCACACAGGAAGCTGGGAGGGGACACAGCTGCAGGGATTCCATAAGGCACAAGCAAATGCAGCCTTGGCTTGGTGACACTTTCTCTTGATTACTGCTCAACACAAATTACCTCGAGCAAGTCTACTGTGAGGACTAAAGGAAAGAGACGTATGGATGCTGCTAAGCTCTTCTAGCTTGTACCAGGTAGGAAAGATACCTCTGTAGCAGGCGTGAAGAGGATAGCACTAATTAATTAGATGAGAAGCGGAGGAAAGGCACTTAGAGGTAGTGAAAAGCAGTTAATGTGATGTTCCGGGGAAGCTTCAGTCTGCTTAAGGAGTAGCAAGAACAAGCCTAAAGTCATAGCCAAATACAAGAAAGAGAGGAGGACACGCAGCATGAGAAGCTCCCGAGAGAAAGGAGCTCTGTTTTGGGTAAAAATCAGTCCCTTTTTCTATCATGGAGACATCCAAGGGCGTAGGACACGTGCACTTCCGGGAACCAAGAGATGCTGTGCATTTCTCTCGTCCCCCTGACACAGCCACTAGGTGACGATGCTTCCAATTCTCTCTAAAGAAACCTTGCTTTCTCAGGCCCAGGTGTCCAGCTGCACACCAAGGACGTCCCTGGCTCCCAGGCACAGTTCCCAGGCCCAAGGCCGAGCTCCCCTCCGAACCCCCATTCCAGCAGACCTTGCTCCTGGCATTGTGGAGCAGCCATTTCATGTCAGCCTTTTCTCCTGGCAGTCAGCTTAGCGCCGTAACCTCTGCCATCGGGGCGCCCGAGAGCCGTGTGAGGTCAGCAGAGAGTCACTGTCAGCCTTTGACCTCACAAAGGTGGGTGGCCATAAGTGCCCTGAGCGTCCAGCTCGCATTGAGTACTGCTGGTGGCACTCGAGGCGTGGAGGTCTGCATGGTGCAATGGGAGACGCCGATGTCCTGCTGCTGGAACAAGAGGCGCTGATGTGCTGCTGGTGCAGGAGGAGACGTGAAGGTGCTGCTGCTTAGAGGTGCTGAGGGGCGGGCAGCCTCAGCGGGCAGCTGAATCAGAGGGCAGGGAAGCCAAGCAGCTTCCTTCTCTGGGGAAGGGGGCACAGAGAAAGTGATTGGAAATGGGGTACAAGCCCTCAGCCTCTAAAAGCAATCCCTCAGATGTTTAGGCATAGTAAAGTTAGGTATATCTATTTGACTCTAGACCCCAACATGTTTGTTAGTGTTCTGGTTTGTCCACTGCTTTCTTGTGGGGGATTTGAGTTGGCCATTACTGTTTAGGTGAATGCTGACTTGATATCTATGGTGCACTTTATTCTTAAAATGGGAAGTTTCTACCAATTTCCCGTCCAAACTTGCTCATAAGCCAACTGCAGTCATCATTTCAGATGTGTCTCCCAACTTACACATTTCCTATTTCTCCTTGATATTTACTCAAGAAATTCATTTACGTAGAGACAACATATTCTTCTCTCAACTGGCATCTGGCTGGGCAGAATGATGTCCTTTCATTCCCTTCCAGGCAATAGGCAACTTGTTCCTTCTGTCTTGTGAACTCTTCCTCCTAAGTTCAATGTGAATACAAGTGGCAGAACTGTGCCTCATGTCTCAAATGAGTGTCAGGGCTGCCTTGTCCAGTGTATTCATACTGGAGGGAAAAAAAAATGAATAGCCATACACACTATATAACCACTAAACTTTTTCAGTCCTCCTTGTGCTAACAGTGCATGAACGTGAGGTTTTGTTGTCATTTTTGTTTGTTTGTTTGTTTGCTTGCTTTAAACTCCTGACTGCCATATAGCAAACATGACAAAAAAACACCCTTTTTTGAGAATCTCTGAGAATGGCTCTGCTTTGTATTATCACCTGTCACTTCACCTGAACCATTTCAATCACAAGCGATATCCTTCTGTCAGGCTTGGTAGTACTTCCCAACCTTATGTCCCCTGCAAATCTCAAAGCTCATGTGTAATTTTTAATCTTCAGCCACCATGTCCATACCGAACATATCTAACTTTGAAGTCAGCTCTGCCCTGAATAGGAGGTTGGGTTTTCAGAGGTCCCTTCCAGCCTACATTTCTCCATGAGTCTTTGCCTCCTTAGCAGCTGCAGTTTCAGAACTGTCTCTGAGAATTACCATAGGTAACGACTCCTTTGCTGGTAAGTCCCTCTTCAGTGTGAACAATTGTAAATTCCCTTTATTCACTTGCAGCCCCAAAGCCCAAATCCGTAGATAATGTATCAGAAGCTCACAGAAAGTGAAATAGATGTAATTCATCCCCTGTGTAGGGAAGAACTGGTCCTAGAAAGGAAAGCTATTAAATTATCTGGAAACAATTTAGCTCTGATAAATTATTTTGTAAATTACACATTACCCCCTCCTTCCCTGGTCTTAGCTGTTCTTGCTCCAAAACTTTGCATGGTGTTGATGTCAAACTAACAGGCCCACACTTGTCTGGATGACTCTTTACCCTCTTCTGGACAGAGGTGTATTTGTTACTCTCCCATTCTGGGGACTATCCCTGATTTGCACAATTGTTATGCATTTTTCCTACTTGACTTGTTGTTCTGTGTGCCAATGCTGTTAATAGGCTAGGTAGATATCAGCTTTTCATTTTTCACTTGAATCGCTATAGATTGTTATTTCACCTCAGATGATGTTGCGCCTAGTGCCCTACCCTCCTTTTCAATGGGAGTCCTGTCACTGCCCTTAATATCACATTGTTGTTGCTGTTAGATGCAGGAAATAAGATTTGCAGCATTTGAGACATCAGTAACTTTTGATCTATTTTTGCCTCAAGCGTGCAACTGTCCTAATTTGTTCTCTTTGTTCCCCCTGGTTTCTGTGGCTTAAGTACCACTTACTATTATTGTTTAATTTCCTATGTGAAGGAGGTTTTTGGTCATTCTTACTTTATTTCTGCAGTTTTTAACCTCTGAAACATGCCTTTTCTCATCGCTTTTTTCCTCTTTGAATTTTGAATTTTAACTATGCCTTCTCTGCACTCAAGTCCCAGAGCTGCTTAGTCAGACTCAATTATTCATTTCCTTAGATTTCAAAGTTTGCATTTCTAAGCCTCAAAACCTTCATTCTAAACCTGGTTTTGTCTGTCGTGAAATGTAAAATGAGAAAAGTCAGCTCATGATCACACTTTATTCAAATTTTACTACATTTAAACCCATACAGGAGCCAAGTCTAAAATGGTCTTATATTTTTTCACTTTTGGGAAGAAATCCATCACATAGTATACCTCTGTGAACATAAGTGGTAATTATCTTTCAATCTTTTGCTGGGAAGTTAAAGTCTCCCATAATTCCCATTATTGTTTACGTGTCTGATAACTGTACAGAGATAATTCACTATTAGACTGGAGCTAAGAGCAAAGAGCAGGCTAGCAAGGCTGTCTATCTTTAGCAGTGATTTGCACAAAACCACTCTTTTGCTGACCCATAACATTTAATTTCTCCATCCTCTGCTTCTTGCTAACACAAAGCACCATCTTATTCCATCCATTTGCCTTGGTTTCCAGCCTTCCTGAGATTTATCAGTACTTGTATGACATTCATGCCTTTGTTTCACCCTTCCTGTGTTGACACTTGTCATAACAGTTTTAGATCCTGAACATGATCATCTCAAAGTTTGCCTGACAGTTAGGTCTTCCTCACATTGTCATAGAGTATCAGGTCTCTACCACTTGAAATAGATTGGATTGGATCAGATTATTGGCACCGTCTCTTGTGCTGGTAGTCCATTATCTTCACAGTCCGTACAACTGGCCATCAGTGAACATGAAGTGGCCTTATCCTGCCCATTTACCTTTCTGGAAATCAGCCACTCTCTCTGCCTAGAACAGGGAATGGATTTTCCTCACCTTTCTTCAAAAGCTCTGAAGTTTTCTGTGATCTTTCCAATTGTACGGTATGATAAGCTTTTGCTGCCACTGAAGGGTAGAAGTCATTATGAATAGTGCCAACAAAACAGAAACATAACAATGAAAACGATATTTTAATTCAGAATAGGTATTTGAAAAGTTCACCTTTTCTAGCACAAATGGGGAAAAGAAAAAAAGGAAGGAAAAAAAAAAAAAAAAAGCAGTCCTAAAACATCAAAACTGTGGCCAAAGAATTAGAAGAAACACTATTTTTCCAAAGCTGCAATGTTTTCCATTCATCTGGCTGGGCCAGCAGAGCACTGGAGACCTGGATGCACTGTACTCATGGCTGGTTCCCCTAAATGACCTGCAGGGAGATCTTCTTCTCTCTATCCCTCTGTTTCTCCTTTCAATCTCTGTTTTGTCTGTTTGTATCACTAGCTCTCAAATCGCCACTGATATATGCACGTGCAGCACCCAGCACAACCTTGTTTCAGGCTCCAGCGGGACCTTTAGGCATTACCATCCTGTAAACAAATAACAATGATAGTGAGTGTAATTACAATCGTCAAACTATTCCAGCTCCACATCATTAGCCATGCCCTGAGCTAAATAACATTTTAATCAGTTTGATATGTCATCTGTGGCTTTCTTCACTGTCACTTGCAATCCAGCAAACTCCTTCCTTCACGTTTCTAGATTAGACAGAGGGTTCTCAACTGCAGACATCCAATTCCCTGTTCAGGAAGCAGCGAGACCTTTCCTCTTCTCACAGATTTAAGATGATAGCCAAGCATCATGAGACACAGTGCGTATGTCTCCTAGGCCCATCCCATGAGAGCAGGACATTTACCACACATGAGAAGAAGACTTAATGCAGTGGCAAAGCAAAATACTCGGTGTCAAAGCCATGTCTAGATGATCATTAAAGACAGATCAAAATTACCCAATACAGGAGGAAAATCTATCGTTTGTAGAAGATTATGTTCTCTGATTATTAGTTTCAAAATTAGTTTTTCCTTTGGATTTCCTCTGAGCTTAAACTTAGTTTGGAATGCCTTTGGTTTTGAATATTTCTGAAATCGTATTACTTCTCCTAAGTAAGTTGCTAGTCTGTTCTATTTACGTGAAATTCGAATAATATTGTGAAGTATCTGCCATCAGTTTTACTGTGTGCCAGGCTGAGTTCCCTGATGAATTTCAAATTTCAGATATGAAACAGTAAAGGTTAAAAAAAAAAATGTTACAAAGGGTACTTCATGCAGTAGCATAAACTTCTGTTTTCTCAAAACTTGTATCAGTTCATCTCACCAGGACCAGCAGGGGAAGCACACTCTGCCTAGGCACTGGCAAAGGGACACAGTGAGAGTGTAGGGTCTCTTGCTGGGGCCATTCAAAATTTGACTGTACAAGCCCCTGAGCAATATGACAGGGCTTTAAAAATGGCCCTGCTTGAAGTACGCGGGTGATCTGGAGACCTCTAAGGTGCTTTCCAACAAAAGCTTTTCTATAATTGTATGAAATCACCTGCAATAGATTAACCCTGGTCATTATTCCTATCACAGGAAATAACTGTGACACCTGGGTAACAGGTGAGCTTACTGCGACACCAGGGAGAGCCTTCCTGTACTTAAAGGCAACCTGTAGGAAAGCTGGGGAGGGAGTCTTTATCAGGGCCTGGAGTGACAGGACAAGGAGTAACCGCTTTAAACTGAAAAGTAGCACCCAGAAAGAACGGAGTCACGCAACAAGATTCATTTCCAAAACCACCTCATAGACACCTGGGCCAAAGAGCAGGGCCTTGAGCGGGTATATCACAATGACAGAGTTCATTTCCTTCCCAGTAGCTGGCACGTGCCGTTTTTTGGGATTTCGGGGCTACAGTGAGCTGCTAAGAGGGATGTCTTAGCTCTTGCAGGGCAGTGCTTCCACTAAGGCCAGGACTTTTCTGCATCTTCTACTGCCCTGCAAGCGAGGATGCTTGGGGCACACAGGAAGCTGGGAGGGGACACAGCTGCAGGGATTCCATAAGGCACAAGCAAATGCAGCCTTGGCTTGGTGACACTTTCTCTTGATTACTGCTCAACACAAATTACCTCGAGCAAGTCTACTGTGAGGACTAAAGGAAAGAGACGTATGGATGCTGCTAAGCTCTTCTAGCTTGTACCAGGTAGGAAAGATACCTCTGTAGCAGGCGTGAAGAGGATAGCACTAATTAATTACATGAGAAGCGGAGGAAAGGCACTTAGAGGTAGTGAAAAGCAGTTAATGTGATGTTCCGGGGAAGCTTCAGTCTGCTTAAGGAGTAGCAAGAACAAGCCTAAAGTCATAGCCAAATACAAGAAAGAGAGGAGGACACGCAGCATGAGAAGCTCCCGAGAGAAAGGAGCTCTGTTTTGGGTAAAAATCAGTCCCTTTTTCTATCATGGAGACATCCAAGGGCGTAGGACACGTGCACTTCAGGGAACCAAGAGATGCTGTGCATTTCTCTCGTCCCCCTGACACAGCCACTAGGTGACGATGCTTCCAATTCTCTCTAAAGAAACCTTGCTTTCTCAGGCCCAGGTGTCCAGCTGCACACCAAGGACGTCCCTGGCTCCCAGGCACAGTTCCCAGGCCCAAGGCCGAGCTCCCCTCCGAACCCCCATTCCAGCAGACCTTGCTCCTGGCATTGTGGAGCAGCCATTTCATGTCAGCCTTTTCTCCTGGCAGTCAGCTTAGCGCCGTAACCTCTGCCATCGGGGCGCCCGAGAGCCGTGTGAGGTCAGCAGAGAGTCACTGTCAGCCTTTGACCTCACAAAGGTGGGTGGCCGTAAGTGCCCTGAGCGTCCAGCTCGCATTGAGTACTGCTGGTGGCACTCGAGGCGTGGAGGTCTGCATGGTGCAATGGGAGACGCCGATGTCCTGCTGCTGGAACAAGAGGCGCTGATGTGCTGCTGGTGCAGGAGGAGACGTGAAGGTGCTGCTGCTTAGAGGTGCTGAGGAGCGGGCAGCCTCAGCGGGCAGCTGAATCAGAGGGCAGGGAAGCCAAGCAGCTTCCTTCTCTGGGGAAGGGGGCACAGAGAAAGTGATTGGAAATGGGGTACAAGCCCTCAGCCTCTAAAAGCAATCCCTCAGATGTTTAGGCATAGTAAAGTTAGGTATATCTATTTGACTCTAGACCCCAACATGTTTGTTAGTGTTCTGGTTTGTCCACTGCTTTCTTGTGGGGGATTTGAGTTGGCCATTACTGTTTAGGTGAATGCTGACTTCATATCTATGGTGCACTTTATTCTTAAAATGGGAAGTTTCTACCAATTTCCCGTCCAAACTTGCTCATAAGCCAACTGCAGTCATCATTTCAGATGTGTCTCCCAACTTACACATTTCCTATTTCTCCTTGATATTTACTCAAGAAATTCATTTACGTAGAGACAACATATTCTTCTCTCAACTGGCATCTGGCTGGGCAGAATGATGTCCTTTCATTCCCTTCCAGGCAATAGGCAACTTGTTCCTTCTGTCTTGTGAACTCTTCCTCCTAAGTTCAATGTGAATACAAGTGGCAGAACTGTGCCTCATGTCTCAAATGAGTGTCAGGGCTGCCTTGTCCAGTGTATTCATACTGGAGGGAAAAAAAAATGAATAGCCATACACACTATATAACCACTAAACTTTTTCAGTCCTCCTTGTGCTAACAGTGCATGAACGTGAGGTTTTGTTGTCATTTTTGTTTGTTTGTTTGTTTGCTTGCTTTAAACTCCTGACTGCTATATAGCAAACATGACAAAAAAACACCCTTTTTTGAGAATCTCTGAGAATGGCTCTGCTTTGTATTATCACCTGTCACTTCACCTGAACCATTTCAATCACAAGCGATATCCTTCTGTCAGGCTTGGTAGTACTTCCCAACCTTATGTCCCCTGCAAATCTCAAAGCTCATGTGTAATTTTTAATCTTCAGCCACCATGTCCATACCGAACATATCTAACTTTGAAGTCAGCTCTGCCCTGAATAGGAGGTTGGGTTTTCAGAGGTCCCTTCCAGCCTACATTTCTCCATGAGTCTTTGCCTCCTTAGCAGCTGCAGTTTCAGAACTGTCTCTGAGAATTACCATAGGTAACGACTCCTTTGCTGGTAAGTCCCTCTTCAGTGTGAACAATTGTAAATTCCCTTTATTCACTTGCAGCCCCTAAAGCCCAAATCCGTAGATAATGTATCAGAAGCTCACAGAAAGTGAAATAGATGTAATTCATCCCCTGTGTAGGGAAGAACTGGTCCTAGAAAGGAAAGCTATTAAATTATCTGGAAACAATTTAGCTCTGATAAATTATTTTGTAAATTACACATTACCCCCTCCTTCCCTGGTCTTAGCTGTTCTTGCTCCAAAACTTTGCATGGTGTTGATGTCAAACTAACAGGCCCACACTTGTCTGGATGACTCTTTACCCTCTTCTGGACAGAGGTGTATTTGTTACTCTCCCATTCTGGGGACTATCCCTGATTTGCACAATTGTTATGCATTTTTCCTACTTGACTTGTTGTTCTGTGTGCCAATGCTGTTAATAGGCTAGGTAGATATCAGCTTTTCATTTTTCACTTGAATCGCTATAGATTGTTATTTCACCTCAGATGATGTTGCGCCTAGTGCCCTACCCTCCTTTTCAATGGGAGTCCTGTCACTGCCCTTAATATCACATTGTTGTTGCTGTTAGATGCAGGAAATAAGATTTGCAGCATTTGAGACATCAGTAACTTTTGATCTATTTTTGCCTCAAGCGTGCAACTGTCCTAATTTGTTCTCTTTGTTCCCCCTGGTTTCTGTGGCTTAAGTACCACTTACTATTATTGTTTAATTTCCTATGTGAAGGAGGTTTTTGGTCATTCTTACTTTATTTCTGCAGTTTTTAACCTCTGAAACATGCCTTTTCTCATCGCTTTTTTCCTCTTTGAATTTTGAATTTTAACTATGCCTTCTCTGCACTCAAGTCCCCGAGCTGCTTAGTCAGACTCAATTATTCATTTCCTTAGATTTCAAAGTTTGCATTTCTAAGCCTCAAAACCTTCATTCTAAACCTGGTTTTGTCTGTCGTGAAATGTAAAATGAGAAAAGTCAGCTCATGATCACACTTTATTCAAATTTTACTACATTTAAACCCATACAGGAGCCAAGTCTAAAATGGTCTTATATTTTTTCACTTTTGGGAAGAAATCCATCACATAGTATACCTCTGTGAACATAAGTGGTAATTATCTTTCAATCTTTTGCTGGGAAGTTAAAGTCTCCCATAATTCCCATTATTGTTTACGTGTCTGATAACTGTACAGAGAGAATTCACTATTAGACTGGAGCTAAGAGCAAAGAGCAGGCTAGCAAGGCTGTCTATCTTTAGCAGTGATTTGCACAAAACCACTCTTTTGCTGACCCATAACATTTAATTTCTCCATCCTCTGCTTCTTGCTAACACAAAGCACCATCTTATTCCATCCATTTGCCTTGGTTTCCAGCCTTCCTGAGATTTATCAGTACTTGTATGACATTCATGCCTTTGTTTCACCCTTCCTGTGTTGACACTTGTCATAACAGTTTTAGATCCTGAACATGATCATCTCAAAGTTTGCCTGACAGTTAGGTCTTCCTCACATTGTCATAGAGTATCAGGTCTCTACCACTTGAAATAGATTGGATTGGATTAGATTATTGGCACCGTCTCTTGTGCTGGTAGTCCATTATCTTCACAGTCCGTACAACTGGCCATCAGTGAACATGAAGTGGCCTTATCCTGCCCATTTACCTTTCTGGAAATCAGCCACTCTCTCTGCCTAGAACAGGGAATGGATTTTCCTCACCTTTCTTCAAAAGCTCTGAAGTTTTCTGTGATCTTTCCAATTGTACGGTATGATAAGCTTTTGCTGCCACTGAAGGGTAGAAGTCATTATGAATAGTGCCAACAAAACAGAAACATAACAATGAAAACGATATTTTAATTCAGAATAGGTATTTGAAAAGTTCACCTTTTCTAGCACAAATGGGGAAAAGAAAAAAAGGAAGGGAAAAAAAAAAAAAAAAAAGCAGTCCTAAAACATCAAAAGTGTGGCCAAAGAATTAGAAGAAACACTATTTTTCCAAAGCTGCAATGTTTTCCATTCATCTGGCTGGGCCAGCAGAGCACTGGAGACCTGGATGCACTGTACTCATGGCTGGTTCCCCTAAATGACCTGCAGGGAGATCTTCTTCTCTCTATCCCTCTGTTTCTCCTTTCAATCTCTGTTTTGTCTGTTTGTATCACTAGCTCTCAAATCGCCACTGATATATGCACGTGCAGCACCCAGCACAACCTTGTTTCAGGCTCCAGCGGGACCTTTAGGCATTACCATCCTGTAAACAAATAACAATGATAGTGAGTGTAATTACAATCGTCAAACTATTCCAGCTCCACATCATTAGCCATGCCCTGAGCTAAATAACATTTTAATCAGTTTGATATGTCATCTGTGGCTTTCTTCACTGTCACTTGCAATCCAGCAAACTCCTTCCTTCACGTTTCTAGATTAGACAGAGGGTTCTCAACTGCAGACATCCAATTCCCTGTTCAGGAAGCAGCGAGACCTTTCCTCTTCTCACAGATTTAAGATGATAGCCAAGCATCATGAGACACAGTGCGTATGTCTCCTAGGCCCATCCCATGAGAGCAGGACATTTACCACACATGAGAAGAAGACTTAATGCAGTGGCAAAGCAAAATACTCGGTGTCAAAGCCATGTCTAGATGATCATTAAAGACAGATCAAAATTACCCAATACAGGAGGAAAATCTATCGTTTGTAGAAGATTATGTTCTCTGATTATTAGTTTCAAAATTAGTTTTTCCTTTGGATTTCCTCTGAACTTAAACTTAGTTTGGAATGCCTTTGGTTTTGAATATTTCTGAAATCGTATTACTTCTCCTAAGTAAGTTGCTAGTCTGTTCTATTTACGTGAAATTCGAATAATATTGTGAAGTATCTGCCATCAGTTTTACTGTGTGCCAGGCTGAGTTCCCTGATGAATTTCAAATTTCAGATATGAAACAGTAAAGGTTAAAAAAAAAAATGTTACAAAGGGTACTTCATGCAGTAGCATAAACTTCTGTTTTCTCAAAACTTGTATCAGTTCATCTCACCAGGACCAGCAGGGGAAGCACACTCTGCCTAGGCACTGGCAAAGGGACACAGTGAGAGTGTAGGGTCTCTTGCTGGGGCCATTCAAAATTTGACTGTACAAGCCCCTGAGCAATATGACAGGGCTTTAAAAATGGCCCTGCTTGAAGTACGCGGGTGATCTGGAGACCTCTAAGGTGCTTTCCAACAAAAGCTTTTCTATAATTGTATGAAATCACCTGCAATAGATTAACCCTGGTCATTATTCCTATCACAGGAAATAACTGTGACACCTGGGTAACAGGTGAGCTTACTGCGACACCAGGGAGAGCCTTCCTGTACTTAAAGGCAACCTGTAGGAAAGCTGGGGAGGGAGTCTTTATCAGGGCCTGGAGTGACAGGACAAGGAGTAACCGCTTTAAACTGAAAAGTAGCACCCAGAAAGAACGGAGTCACGCAACAGGATTCATTTCCAAAACCACCTCATAGACACCTGGGCCAAAGAGCAGGGCCTTGAGCGGGTATATCACAATGACAGAGTTCATTTCCTTCCCAGTAGCTGGCACGTGCCGTTTTTTGGGATTTCGGGGCTACAGTGAGCTGCTAAGAGGGATGTCTTAGCTCTTGCAGGGCAGTGCTTCCACTAAGGCCAGGACTTTTCTGCATCTTCTACTGCCCTGCAAGCGAGGATGCTTGGGGCACACAGGAAGCTGGGAGGGGACACAGCTGCAGGGATTCCATAAGGCACAAGCAAATGCAGCCTTGGCTTGGTGACACTTTCTCTTGATTACTGCTCAACACAAATTACCTCGAGCAAGTCTACTGTGAGGACTAAAGGAAAGAGACGTATGGATGCTGCTAAGCTCTTCTAGCTTGTACCAGGTAGGAAAGATACCTCTGTAGCAGGCGTGAAGAGGATAGCACTAATTAATTAGATGAGAAGCGGAGGAAAGGCACTTAGAGGTAGTGAAAAGCAGTTAATGTGATGTTCCGGGGAAGCTTCAGTCTGCTTAAGGAGTAGCAAGAACAAGCCTAAAGTCATAGCCAAATACAAGAAAGAGAGGAGGACACGCAGCATGAGAAGCTCCCGAGAGAAAGGAGCTCTGTTTTGGGTAAAAATCAGTCCCTTTTTCTATCATGGAGACATCCAAGGGCGTAGGACACGTGCACTTCAGGGAACCAAGAGATGCTGTGCATTTCTCTCGTCCCCCTGACACAGCCACTAGGTGACGATGCTTCCAATTCTCTCTAAAGAAACCTTGCTTTCTCAGGCCCAGGTGTCCAGCTGCACACCAAGGACGTCCCTGGCTCCCAGGCACAGTTCCCAGGCCCAAGGCCGAGCTCCCCTCCGAACCCCCATTCCAGCAGACCTTGCTCCTGGCATTGTGGAGCAGCCATTTCATGTCAGCCTTTTCTCCTGGCAGTCAGCTTAGCGCCGTAACCTCTGCCATCGGGGCGCCCGAGAGCCGTGTGAGGTCAGCAGAGAGTCACTGTCAGCCTTTGACCTCACAAAGGTGGGTGGCCATAAGTGCCCTGAGCGTCCAGCTCGCATTGAGTACTGCTGGTGGCACTCGAGGCGTGGAGGTCTGCATGGTGCAATGGGAGACGCCGATGTCCTGCTGCTGGAACAAGAGGCGCTGATGTGCTGCTGGTGCAGGAGGAGACGTGAAGGTGCTGCTGCTTAGAGCTGCTGAGGAGCGGGCAGCCTCAGCGGGCAGCTGAATCAGAGGGCAGGGAAGCCAAGCAGCTTCCTTCTCTGGGGAAGGGGGCACAGAGAAAGTGATTGGAAATGGGGTACAAGCCCTCAGCCTCTAAAAGCAATCCCTCAGATGTTTAGGCATAGTAAAGTTAGGTATATCTATTTGACTCTAGACCCCAACATGTTTGTTAGTGTTCTGGTTTGTCCACTGCTTTCTTGTGGGGGATTTGAGTTGGCCATTACTGTTTAGGTGAATGCTGACTTCATATCTATGGTGCACTTTATTCTTAAAATGGGAAGTTTCTACCAATTTCCCGTCCAAACTTGCTCATAAGCCAACTGCAGTCATCATTTCAGATGTGTCTCCCAACTTACACATTTCCTATTTCTCCTTGATATTTACTCAAGAAATTCATTTACGTAGAGACAACATATTCTTCTCTCAACTGGCATCTGGCTGGGCAGAATGATGTCCTTTCATTCCCTTCCAGGCAATAGGCAACTTGTTCCCTCTGTCTTGTGAACTCTTCCTCCTAAGTTCAATGTGAATACAAGTGGCAGAACTGTGCCTCATGTCTCAAATGAGTGTCAGGGCTGCCTTGTCCAGTGTATTCATACTGGAGGGAAAAAAAAATGAATAGCCATACACACTATATAACCACTAAACTTTTTCAGTCCTCCTTGTGCTAACAGTGCATGAACGTGAGGTTTTGTTGTCATTTTTGTTTGTTTGCTTGCTTTAAAATCCTGACTGCCATATAGCAAACATGACCAAAAAACACCCTTTTTTGAGAATCTCTGAGAATGGCTCTGCTTTGTATTATCACCTGTCACTTCACCTGAACCATTTCAATCACAAGCGATATCCTTCTGTCAGGCTTGGTAGTACTTCCCAACCTTATGTCCCCTGCAAATCTCAAAGCTCATGTGTAATTTTTAATCTTCAGCCACCATGTCCATACCGAACATATCTAACTTTGAAGTCAGCTCTGCCCTGAATAGGAGGTTGGGTTTTCAGAGGTCCCTTCCAGCCTACATTTCTCCATGAGTCTTTGCCTCCTTAGCAGCTGCAGTTTCAGAACTGTCTCTGAGAATTACCATAGGTAACGACTCCTTTGCTGGTAAGTCCCTCTTCAGTGTGAACAATTGTAAATTCCCTTTATTCACTTGCAGCCCCAAAGCCCAAATCCGTAGATAATGTATCAGAAGCTCACAGAAAGTGAAATAGATGTAATTCATCCCCTGTGTAGGGAAGAACTGGTCCTAGAAAGGAAAGCTATTAAATTATCTGGAAACAATTTAGCTCTGATAAATTATTTTGTGAATTACACATTACCCCCTCCTTCCCTGGTCTTAGCTGTTCTTGCTCCAAAACTTTGCATGGTGTTGATGTCAAACTAACAGGCCCACACTTGTCTGGATGACTCTTTACCCTCTTCTGGACAGAGGTGTATTTGTTACTCTCCCATTCTGGGGACTATCCCTGATTTGCACAATTGTTATGCATTTTTCCTACTTGACTTGTTGTTCTGTGTGCCAATGCTGTTAATAGGCTAGGTAGATATCAGCTTTTCATTTTTCACTTGAATCGCTATAGATTGTTATTTCACCTCAGATGATGTTGCGCCTAGTGCCCTACCCTCCTTTTCAATGGGAGTCCTGTCACTGCCCTTAATATCACATTGTTGTTGCTGTTAGATGCAGGAAATAAGATTTGCAGCATTTGAGACATCAGTAACTTTTGATCTATTTTTGCCTCAAGCGTGCAACTGTCCTAATTTGTTCTCTTTGTTCCCCCTGGTTTCTGTGGCTTAAGTACCACTTACTATTATTGTTTAATTTCCTATGTGAAGGAGGTTTTTGGTCATTCTTACTTTATTTCTGCAGTTTTTAACCTCTGAAACATGCCTTTTCTCATCGCTTTTTTCCTCTTTGAATTTTGAATTTTAACTATGCCTTCTCTGCACTCAAGTCCCAGAGCTGCTTAGTCAGACTCAATTATTCATTTCCTTAGATTTCAAAGTTTGCATTTCTAAGCCTCAAAACCTTCATTCTAAACCTGGTTTTGTCTGTCGTGAAATGTAAAATGAGAAAAGTCAGCTCATGATCACACTTTATTCAAATTTTACTACATTTAAACCCATACAGGAGCCAAGTCTAAAATGGTCTTATATTTTTTCACTTTTGGGAAGAAATCCATCACATAGTACACCTCTGTGAACATAAGTGGTAATTATCTTTCAATCTTTTGCTGGGAAGTTAAAGTCTCCCATAATTCCCATTATTGTTTACGTGTCTGATAACTGTACAGAGAGAATTCACTATTAGACTGGAGCTAAGAGCAAAGAGCAGGCTAGCAAGGCTGTCTATCTTTAGCAGTGATTTGCACAAAACCACTCTTTTGCTGACCCATAACATTTAATTTCTCCATCCTCTGCTTCTTGCTAACACAAAGCACCATCTTATTCCATCCATTTGCCTTGGTTTCCAGCCTTCCTGAGATTTATCAGTACTTGTATGACATTCATGCCTTTGTTTCACCCTTCCTGTGTTGACACTTGTCATAACAGTTTTAGATCCTGAACATGATCATCTCAAAGTTTGCCTGACAGTTAGGTCTTCCTCACATTGTCATAGAGTATCAGGTCTCTACCACTTGAAATAGATTGGATTGGATTAGATTATTGGCACCGTCTCTTGTGCTGGTAGTCCATTATCTTCACAGTCCGTACAACTGGCCATCAGTGAACATGAAGTGGCCTTATCCTGCCCATTTACCTTTCTGGAAATCAGCCACTCTCTCTGCCTAGAACAGGGAATGGATTTTCCTCACCTTTCTTCAAAAGCTCTGAAGTTTTCTGTGATCTTTCCAATTGTACGGTATGATAAGCTTTTGCTGCCACTGAAGGGTAGAAGTCATTATGAATAGTGCCAACAAAACAGAAACATAACAATGAAAACGATATTTTAATTCAGAATAGGTATTTGAAAAGTTCACCTTTTCTAGCACAAATGGGGAAAAGAAAAAAAGGAAGGGAAAAAAAAAAAAAAAAAAGCAGTCCTAAAACATCAAAAGTGTGGCCAAAGAATTAGAAGAAACACTATTTTTCCAAAGCTGCAATGTTTTCCATTCATCTGGCTGGGCCAGCAGAGCACTGGAGACCTGGATGCACTGTACTCATGGCTGGTTCCCCTAAATGACCTGCAGGGAGATCTTCTTCTCTCTATCCCTCTGTTTCTCCTTTCAATCTCTGTTTTGTCTGTTTGTATCACTAGCTCTCAAATCGCCACTGATATATGCACGTGCAGCACCCAGCACAACCTTGTTTCAGGCTCCAGCGGGACCTTTAGGCATTACCATCCTGTAAACAAATAACAATGATAGTGAGTGTAATTACAATCGTCAAACTATTCCAGCTCCACATCATTAGCCATGCCCTGAGCTAAATAACATTTTAATCAGTTTGATATGTCATCTGTGGCTTTCTTCACTGTCACTTGCAATCCAGCAAACTCCTTCCTTCACGTTTCTAGATTAGACAGAGGGTTCTCAACTGCAGACATCCAATTCCCTGTTCAGGAAGCAGCGAGACCTTTCCTCTTCTCACAGATTTAAGATGATAGCCAAGCATCATGAGACACAGTGCGTATGTCTCCTAGGCCCATCCCATGAGAGCAGGACATTTACCACACATGAGAAGAAGACTTAATGCAGTGGCAAAGCAAAATACTCGGTGTCAAAGCCATGTCTAGATGATCATTAAAGACAGATCAAAATTACCCAATACAGGAGGAAAATCTATCGTTTGTAGAAGATTATGTTCTCTGATTATTAGTTTCAAAATTAGTTTTTCCTTTGGATTTCCTCTGAACTTAAACTTAGTTTGGAATGCCTTTGGTTTTGAATATTTCTGAAATCGTATTACTTCTCCTAAGTAAGTTGCTAGTCTGTTCTATTTACATGAAATTCGAATAATATTGTGAAGTATCTGCCATCAGTTTTACTGTGTGCCAGGCTGAGTTCCCTGATGAATTTCAAATTTCAGATATGAAACAGTAAAGGTTAAAAAAAAAACATGTTACAAAGGGTACTTCATGCAGTAGCATAAACTTCTGTTTTCTCAAAACTTGTATCAGTTCATCTCACCAGGACCAGCAGGGGAAGCACACTCTGCCTAGGCACTGGCAAAGGGACACAGTGAGAGTGTAGGGTCTCTTGCTGGGGCCATTCAAAATTTGACTGTACAAGCCCCTGAGCAATATGACAGGGCTTTAAAAATGGCCCTGCTTGAAGTACGCGGGTGATCTGGAGACCTCTAAGGTGCTTTCCAACAAAAGCTTTTCTATAATTGTATGAAATCACCTGCAATAGATTAACCCTGGTCATTATTCCTATCACAGGAAATAACTGTGACACCTGGGTAACAGGTGAGCTTACTGCGACACCAGGGAGAGCCTTCCTGTACTTAAAGGCAACCTGTAGGAAAGCTGGGGAGGGAGTCTTTATCAGGGCCTGGAGTGACAGGACAAGGAGTAACCGCTTTAAACTGAAAAGTAGCACCCAGAAAGAACGGAGTCACGCAACAGGATTCATTTCCAAAACCACCTCATAGACACCTGGGCCAAAGAGCAGGGCCTTGAGCGGGTATATCACAATGGCGGAGTTCATTTCCTTCCCAGTAGCTGGCACGTGCCGTTTTTTGGGATTTCGGGGCTACAGTGAGCTGCTAAGAGGGATGTCTTAGCTCTTGCAGGGCAGTGCTTCCACTAAGGCCAGGACTTTTCTGCATCTTCTACTGCCCTGCAAGCGAGGATGCTTGGGGCACACAGGAAGCTGGGAGGGGACACAGCTGCAGGGATTCCATAAGGCACAAGCAAATGCAGCCTTGGCTTGGTGACACTTTCTCTTGATTACTGCTCAACACAAATTACCTCGAGCAAGTCTACTGTGAGGACTAAAGGAAAGAGACGTATGGATGCTGCTAAGCTCTTCTAGCTTGTACCAGGTAGGAAAGATACCTCTGTAGCAGGCGTGAAGAGGATAGCACTAATTAATTAGATGAGAAGCGGAGGAAAGGCACTTAGAGGTAGTGAAAAGCAGTTAATGTGATGTTCCGGGGAAGCTTCAGTCTGCTTAAGGAGTAGCAAGAACAAGCCTAAAGTCATAGCCAAATACAAGAAAGAGAGGAGGACACGCAGCATGAGAAGCTCCCGAGAGAAAGGAGCTCTGTTTTGGGTAAAAATCAGTCCCTTTTTCTATCATGGAGACATCCAAGGGCGTAGGACACGTGCACTTCAGGGAACCAAGAGATGCTGTGCATTTCTCTCGTCCCCCTGACACAGCCACTAGGTGACGATGCTTCCAATTCTCTCTAAAGAAACCTTGCTTTCTCAGGCCCAGGTGTCCAGCTGCACACCAAGGACGTCCCTGGCTCCCAGGCACAGTTCCCAGGCCCAAGGCCGAGCTCCCCTCCGAACCCCCATTCCAGCAGACCTTGCTCCTGGCATTGTGGAGCAGCCATTTCATGTCAGCCTTTTCTCCTGGCAGTCAGCTTAGCGCCGTAACCTCTGCCATCGGGGCGCCCGAGAGCCGTGTGAGGTCAGCAGAGAGTCACTGTCAGCCTTTGACCTCACAAAGGTGGGTGGCCATAAGTGCCCTGAGCGTCCAGCTCGCATTGAGTACTGCTGGTGGCACTCGAGGCGTGGAGGTCTGCATGGTGCAATGGGAGACGCCGATGTCCTGCTGCTGGAACAAGAGGCGCTGATGTGCTGCTGGTGCAGGAGGAGACGTGAAGGTGCTGCTGCTTAGAGGTGCTGAGGGGCGGGCAGCCTCAGCGGGCAGCTGAATCAGAGGGCAGGGAAGCCAAGCAGCTTCCTTCTCTGGGGAAGGGGGCACAGAGAAAGTGATTGGAAATGGGGTACAAGCCCTCAGCCTCTAAAAGCAATCCCTCAGATGTTTAGGCATAGTAAAGTTAGGTATATCTATTTGACTCTAGACCCCAACATGTTTGTTAGTGTTCTGGTTTGTCCACTGCTTTCTTGTGGGGGATTTGAGTTGGCCATTACTCTTTAGGTGAATGCTGACTTCATATCTATGGTGCACTTTATTCTTAAAATGGGAAGTTTCTACCAATTTCCCGTCCAAACTTGCTCATAAGCCAACTGCAGTCATCATTTCAGATGTGTCTCCCAACTTACACATTTCCTATTTCTCCTTGATATTTACTCAAGAAATTCATTTACGTAGAGACAACATATTCTTCTCTCAACTGGCATCTGGCTGGGCAGAATGATGTCCTTTCATTCCCTTCCAGGCAATAGGCAACTTGTTCCCTCTGTCTTGTGAACTCTTCCTCCTAAGTTCAATGTGAATACAAGTGGCAGAACTGTGCCTCATGTCTCAAATGAGTGTCAGGGCTGCCTTGTCCAGTGTATTCATACTGGAGGGAAAAAAAAATGAATAGCCATACACACTATATAACCACTAAACTTTTTCAGTCCTCCTTGTGCTAACAGTGCATGAACGTGAGGTTTTGTTGTCATTTTTGTTTGTTTGCTTGCTTTAAACTCCTGACTGCCATATAGCAAACATGACAAAAAAACACCCTTTTTTGAGAATCTCTGAGAATGGCTCTGCTTTGTATTATCACCTGTCACTTCACCTGAACCATTTCAATCACAAGCGATATCCTTCTGTCAGGCTTGGTAGTACTTCCCAACCTTATGTCCCCTGCAAATCTCAAAGCTCATGTGTAATTTTTAATCTTCAGCCACCATGTCCATACCGAACATATCTAACTTTGAAGTCAGCTCTGCCCTGAATAGGAGGTTGGGTTTTCAGAGGTCCCTTCCAGCCTACATTTCTCCATGAGTCTTTGCCTCCTTAGCAGCTGCAGTTTCAGAACTGTCTCTGAGAATTACCATAGGTAACGACTCCTTTGCTGGTAAGTCCCTCTTCAGTGTGAACAATTGTAAATTCCCTTTATTCACTTGCAGCCCCAAAGCCCAAATCCGTAGATAATGTATCAGAAGCTCACAGAAAGTGAAATAGATGTAATTCATCCCCTGTGTAGGGAAGAACTGGTCCTAGAAAGGAAAGCTATTAAATTATCTGGAAACAATTTAGCTCTGATAAATTATTTTGTAAATTACACATTACCCCCTCCTTCCCTGGTCTTAGCTGTTCTTGCTCCAAAACTTTGCATGGTGTTGATGTCAAACTAACAGGCCCACACTTGTCTGGATGACTCTTTACCCTCTTCTGGACAGAGGTGTATTTGTTACTCTCCCATTCTGGGGACTATCCCTGATTTGCACAATTGTTATGCATTTTTCCTACTTGACTTGTTGTTCTGTGTGCCAATGCTGTTAATAGGCTAGGTAGATATCAGCTTTTCATTTTTCACTTGAATCGCTATAGATTGTTATTTCACCTCAGATGATGTTGCGCCTAGTGCCCTACCCTCCTTTTCAATGGGAGTCCTGTCACTGCCCTTAATATCACATTGTTGTTGCTGTTAGATGCAGGAAATAAGATTTGCAGCATTTGAGACATCAGTAACTTTTGATCTATTTTTGCCTCAAGCGTGCAACTGTCCTAATTTGTTCTCTTTGTTCCCCCTGGTTTCTGTGGCTTAAGTACCACTTACTATTATTGTTTAATTTCCTATGTGAAGGAGGTTTTTGGTCATTCTTACTTTATTTCTGCAGTTTTTAACCTCTGAAACATGCCTTTTCTCATCGCTTTTTTCCTCTTTGAATTTTGAATTTTAACTATGCCTTCTCTGCACTCAAGTCCCAGAGCTGCTTAGTCAGACTCAATTATTCATTTCCTTAGATTTCAAAGTTTGCATTTCTAAGCCTCAAAACCTTCATTCTAAACCTGGTTTTGTCTGTCGTGAAATGTAAAATGAGAAAAGTCAGCTCATGATCACACTTTATTCAAATTTTACTACATTTAAACCCATACAGGAGCCAAGTCTAAAATGGTCTTATATTTTTTCACTTTTGGGAAGAAATCCATCACATAGTACACCTCTGTGAACATAAGTGGTAATTATCTTTCAATCTTTTGCTGGGAAGTTAAAGTCTCCCATAATTCCCATTATTGTTTACGTGTCTGATAACTGTACAGAGAGAATTCACTATTAGACTGGAGCTAAGAGCAAAGAGCAGGCTAGCAAGGCTGTCTATCTTTAGCAGTGATTTGCACAAAACCACTCTTTTGCTGACCCATAACATTTAATTTCTCCATCCTCTGCTTCTTGCTAACACAAAGCACCATCTTATTCCATCCATTTGCCTTGGTTTCCAGCCTTCCTGAGATTTATCAGTACTTGTATGACATTCATGCCTTTGTTTCACCCTTCCTGTGTTGACACTTGTCATAACAGTTTTAGATCCTGAACATGATCATCTCAAAGTTTGCCTGACAGTTAGGTCTTCCTCACATTGTCATAGAGTATCAGGTCTCTACCACTTGAAATAGATTGGATTGGATTAGATTATTGGCACCGTCTCTTGTGCTGGTAGTCCATTATCTTCACAGTCCGTACAACTGGCCATCAGTGAACATGAAGTGGCCTTATCCTGCCCATTTACCTTTCTGGAAATCAGCCACTCTCTCTGCCTAGAACAGGGAATGGATTTTCCTCACCTTTCTTCAAAAGCTCTGAAGTTTTCTGTGATCTTTCCAATTGTACGGTATGATAAGCTTTTGCTGCCACTGAAGGGTAGAAGTCATTATGAATAGTGCCAACAAAACAGAAACATAACAATGAAAACGATATTTTAATTCAGAATAGGTATTTGAAAAGTTCACCTTTTCTAGCACAAATGGGGAAAAGAAAAAAAGGAAGGAAAAAAAAAAAAAAAAAGCAGTCCTAAAACATCAAAAGTGTGGCCAAAGAATTAGAAGAAACACTATTTTTCCAAAGCTGCAATGTTTTCCATTCATCTGGCTGGGCCAGCAGAGCACTGGAGACCTGGATGCACTGTACTCATGGCTGGTTCCCCTAAATGACCTGCAGGGAGATCTTCTTCTCTCTATCCCTCTGTTTCTCCTTTCAATCTCTGTTTTGTCTGTTTGTATCACTAGCTCTCAAATCGCCACTGATATATGCACGTGCAGCACCCAGCACAACCTTGTTTCAGGCTCCAGCGGGACCTTTAGGCATTACCATCCTGTAAACAAATAACAATGATAGTGAGTGTAATTACAATCGTCAAACTATTCCAGCTCCACATCATTAGCCATGCCCTGAGCTAAATAACATTTTAATCAGTTTGATATGTCATCTGTGGCTTTCTTCACTGTCACTTGCAATCCAGCAAACTCCTTCCTTCACGTTTCTAGATTAGACAGAGGGTTCTCAACTGCAGACATCCAATTCCCTGTTCAGGAAGCAGCGAGACCTTTCCTCTTCTCACAGATTTAAGATGATAGCCAAGCATCATGAGACACAGTGCGTATGTCTCCTAGGCCCATCCCATGAGAGCAGGACATTTACCACACATGAGAAGAAGACTTAATGCAGTGGCAAAGCAAAATACTCGGTGTCAAAGCCATGTCTAGATGATCATTAAAGACAGATCAAAATTACCCAATACAGGAGGAAAATCTATCGTTTGTAGAAGATTATGTTCTCTGATTATTAGTTTCAAAATTAGTTTTTCCTTTGGATTTCCTCTGAACTTAAACTTAGTTTGGAATGCCTTTGGTTTTGAATATTTCTGAAATCGTATTACTTCTCCTAAGTAAGTTGCTAGTCTGTTCTGTTTACGTGAAATTCGAATAATATTGTGAAGTATCTGCCATCAGTTTTACTGTGTGCCAGGCTGAGTTCCCTGATGAATTTCAAATTTCAGATATGAAACAGTAAAGGTTAAAAAAAAAACATGTTACAAAGGGTACTTCATGCAGTAGCATAAACTTCTGTTTTCTCAAAACTTGTATCAGTTCATCTCACCAGGACCAGCAGGGGAAGCACACTCTGCCTAGGCACTGGCAAAGGGACACAGTGAGAGTGTAGGGTCTCTTGCTGGGGCCATTCAAAATTTGACTGTACAAGCCCCTGAGCAATATGACAGGGCTTTAAAAATGGCCCTGCTTGAAGTACGCGGGTGATCTGGAGACCTCTAAGGTGCTTTCCAACAAAAGCTTTTCTATAATTGTATGAAATCACCTGCAATAGATTAACCCTGGTCATTATTCCTATCACAGGAAATAACTGTGACACCTGGGTAACAGGTGAGCTTACTGCGACACCAGGGAGAGCCTTCCTGTACTTAAAGGCAACCTGTAGGAAAGCTGGGGAGGGAGTCTTTATCAGGGCCTGGAGTGACAGGACAAGGAGTAACCGCTTTAAACTGAAAAGTAGCACCCAGAAAGAACGGAGTCACGCAACAGGATTCATTTCCAAAACCACCTCATAGACACCTGGGCCAAAGAGCAGGGCCTTGAGCGGGTATATCACAATGGCGGAGTTCATTTCCTTCCCACTAGCTGGCACGTGCCGTTTTTTGGGATTTCGGGGCTACAGTGAGCTGCTAAGAGGGATGTCTTAGCTCTTGCAGGGCAGTGCTTCCACTAAGGCCAGGACTTTTCTGCATCTTCTACTGCCCTGCAAGCGAGGATGCTTGGGGCACACAGGAAGCTGGGAGGGGACACAGCTGCAGGGATTCCATAAGGCACAAGCAAATGCAGCCTTGGCTTGGTGACACTTTCTCTTGATTACTGCTCAACACAAATTACCTCGAGCAAGTCTACTGTGAGGACTAAAGGAAAGAGACGTATGGATGCTGCTAAGCTCTTCTAGCTTGTACCAGGTAGGAAAGATACCTCTGTAGCAGGCGTGAAGAGGATAGCACTAATTAATTAGATGAGAAGCGGAGGAAAGGCACTTAGAGGTAGTGAAAAGCAGTTAATGTGATGTTCCGGGGAAGCTTCAGTCTGCTTAAGGAGTAGCAAGAACAAGCCTAAAGTCATAGCCAAATACAAGAAAGAGAGGAGGACACGCAGCATGAGAAGCTCCCGAGAGAAAGGAGCTCTGTTTTGGGTAAAAATCAGTCCCTTTTTCTATCATGGAGACATCCAAGGGCGTAGGACACGTGCACTTCAGAGAACCAAGAGATGCTGTGCATTTCTCTCGTCCCCCTGACACAGCCACTAGGTGACGATGCTTCCAATTCTCTCTAAAGAAACCTTGCTTTCTCAGGCCCAGGTGTCCAGCTGCACACCAAGGACGTCCCTGGCTCCCAGGCACAGTTCCCAGGCCCAAGGCCGAGCTCCCCTCCGAACCCCCATTCCAGCAGACCTTGCTCCTGGCATTGTGGAGCAGCCATTTCATGTCAGCCTTTTCTCCTGGCAGTCAGCTTAGCGCCGTAACCTCTGCCATCGGGGCGCCCGAGAGCCGTGTGAGGTCAGCAGAGAGTCACTGTCAGCCTTTGACCTCACAAAGGTGGGTGGCCATAAGTGCCCTGAGCGTCCAGCTCGCATTGAGTACTGCTGGTGGCACTCGAGGCGTGGAGGTCTGCATGGTGCAATGGGAGACGCCGATGTCCTGCTGCTGGAACAAGAGGCGCTGATGTGCTGCTGGTGCAGGAGGAGACGTGAAGGTGCTGCTGCTTAGAGGTGCTGAGGAGAGGGCAGCCTCAGCGGGCAGCTTAATCAGAGGGCAGGGAAGCCAAGCAGCTTCCTTCTCTGGGGAAGGGGGCACAGAGAAAGTGATTGGAAATGGGGTACAAGCCCTCAGCCTCTAAAAGCAATCCCTCAGATGTTTAGGCATAGTAAAGTTAGGTATATCTATTTGACTCTAGACCCCAACATGTTTGTTAGTGTTCTGGTTTGTCCACTGCTTTCTTGTGGGGGATTTGAGTTGGCCATTACTCTTTAGGTGAATGCTGACTTCATATCTATGGTGCACTTTATTCTTAAAATGGGAAGTTTCTACCAATTTCCCGTCCAAACTTGCTCATAAGCCAACTGCAGTCATCATTTCAGATGTGTCTCCCAACTTACACATTTCCTATTTCTCCTTGATATTTACTCAAGAAATTCATTTACGTAGAGACAACATATTCTTCTCTCAACTGGCATCTGGCTGGGCAGAATGATGTCCTTTCATTCCCTTCCAGGCAATAGGCAACTTGTTCCTTCTGTCTTGTGAACTCTTCCTCCTAAGTTCAATGTGAATACAAGTGGCAGAACTGTGCCTCATGTCTCAAATGAGTGTCAGGGCTGCCTTGTCCAGTGTATTCATACTGGAGGGAAAAAAAAATGAATAGCCATACACACTATATAACCACTAAACTTTTTCAGTCCTCCTTGTGCTAACAGTGCATGAACGTGAGGTTTTGTTGTCATTTTTGTTTGTTTGTTTGTTTGCTTGCTTTAAACTCCTGACTGCCATATAGCAAACATGACAAAAAAACACCCTTTTTTGAGAATCTCTGAGAATGGCTCTGCTTTGTATTATCACCTGTCACTTCACCTGAACCATTTCAATCACAAGCGATATCCTTCTGTCAGGCTTGGTAGTACTTCCCAACCTTATGTCCCCTGCAAATCTCAAAGCTCATGTGTAATTTTTAATCTTCAGCCACCATGTCCATACCGAACATATCTAACTTTGAAGTCAGCTCTGCCCTGAATAGGAGGTTGGGTTTTCAGAGGTCCCTTCCAGCCTACATTTCTCCATGAGTCTTTGCCTCCTTAGCAGCTGCAGTTTCAGAACTGTCTCTGAGAATTACCATAGGTAACGACTCCTTTGCTGGTAAGTCCCTCTTCAGTGTGAACAATTGTAAATTCCCTTTATTCACTTGCAGCCCCAAAGCCCAAATCCGTAGATAATGTATCAGAAGCTCACAGAAAGTGAAATAGATGTAATTCATCCCCTGTGTAGGGAAGAACTGGTCCTAGAAAGGAAAGCTATTAAATTATCTGGAAACAATTTAGCTCTGATAAATTATTTTGTAAATTACACATTACCCCCTCCTTCCCTGGTCTTAGCTGTTCTTGCTCCAAAACTTTGCATGGTGTTGATGTCAAACTAACAGGCCCACACTTGTCTGGATGACTCTTTACCCTCTTCTGGACAGAGGTGTATTTGTTACTCTCCCATTCTGGGGACTATCCCTGATTTGCACAATTGTTATGCATTTTTCCTACTTGACTTGTTGTTCTGTGTGCCAATGCTGTTAATAGGCTAGGTAGATATCAGCTTTTCATTTTTCACTTGAATCGCTATAGATTGTTATTTCACCTCAGATGATGTTGCGCCTAGTGCCCTACCCTCCTTTTCAATGGGAGTCCTGTCACTGCCCTTAATATCACATTGTTGTTGCTGTTAGATGCAGGAAATAAGATTTGCAGCATTTGAGACATCAGTAACTTTTGATCTATTTTTGCCTCAAGCGTGCAACTGTCCTAATTTGTTCTCTTTGTTCCCCCTGGTTTCTGTGGCTTAAGTACCACTTACTATTATTGTTTAATTTCCTATGTGAAGGAGGTTTTTGGTCATTCTTACTTTATTTCTGCAGTTTTTAACCTCTGAAACATGCCTTTTCTCATCGCTTTTTTCCTCTTTGAATTTTGAATTTTAACTATGCCTTCTCTGCACTCAAGTCCCAGAGCTGCTTAGTCAGACTCAATTATTCATTTCCTTAGATTTCAAAGTTTGCATTTCTAAGCCTCAAAACCTTCATTCTAAACCTGGTTTTGTCTGTCGTGAAATGTAAAATGAGAAAAGTCAGCTCATGATCACACTTTATTCAAATTTTACTACATTTAAACCCATACAGGAGCCAAGTCTAAAATGGTCTTATATTTTTTCACTTTTGGGAAGAAATCCATCACATAGTACACCTCTGTGAACATAAGTGGTAATTATCTTTCAATCTTTTGCTGGGAAGTTAAAGTCTCCCATAATTCCCATTATTGTTTACGTGTCTGATAACTGTACAGAGAGAATTCACTATTAGACTGGAGCTAAGAGCAAAGAGCAGGCTAGCAAGGCTGTCTATCTTTAGCAGTGATTTGCACAAAACCACTCTTTTGCTGACCCATAACATTTAATTTCTCCATCCTCTGCTTCTTGCTAACACAAAGCACCATCTTATTCCATCCATTTGCCTTGGTTTCCAGCCTTCCTGAGATTTATCAGTACTTGTATGACATTCATGCCTTTGTTTCACCCTTCCTGTGTTGACACTTGTCATAACAGTTTTAGATCCTGAACATGATCATCTCAAAGTTTGCCTGACAGTTAGGTCTTCCTCACATTGTCATAGAGTATCAGGTCTCTACCACTTGAAATAGATTGGATTGGATTAGATTATTGGCACCGTCTCTTGTGCTGGTAGTCCATTATCTTCACAGTCCGTACAACTGGCCATCAGTGAACATGAAGTGGCCTTATCCTGCCCATTTACCTTTCTGGAAATCAGCCACTCTCTCTGCCTAGAACAGGGAATGGATTTTCCTCACCTTTCTTCAAAAGCTCTGAAGTTTTCTGTGATCTTTCCAATTGTACGGTATGATAAGCTTTTGCTGCCACTGAAGGGTAGAAGTCATTATGAATAGTGCCAACAAAACAGAAACATAACAATGAAAACGATATTTTAATTCAGAATAGGTATTTGAAAAGTTCACCTTTTCTAGCACAAATGGGGAAAAGAAAAAAAGGAAGGAAAAAAAAAAAAAAAAAGCAGTCCTAAAACATCAAAACTGTGGCCAAAGAATTAGAAGAAACACTATTTTTCCAAAGCTGCAATGTTTTCCATTCATCTGGCTGGGCCAGCAGAGCACTGGAGACCTGGATGCACTGCACTCATGGCTGGTTCCCCTAAATGACCTGCAGGGAGATCTTCTTCTCTCTATCCCTCTGTTTCTCCTTTCAATCTCTGTTTTGTCTGTTTGTATCACTAGCTCTCAAATCGCCACTGATATATGCACGTGCAGCACCCAGCACAACCTTGTTTCAGGCTCCAGCGGGACCTTTAGGCATTACCATCCTGTAAACAAATAACAATGATAGTGAGTGTAATTACAATCGTCAAACTATTCCAGCTCCACATCATTAGCCATGCCCTGAGCTAAATAACATTTTAATCAGTTTGATATGTCATCTGTGGCTTTCTTCACTGTCACTTGCAATCCAGCAAACTCCTTCCTTCACGTTTCTAGATTAGACAGAGGGTTCTCAACTGCAGACATCCAATTCCCTGTTCAGGAAGCAGCGAGACCTTTCCTCTTCTCACAGATTTAAGATGATAGCCAAGCATCATGAGACACAGTGCGTATGTCTCCTAGGCCCATCCCATGAGAGCAGGACATTTACCACACATGAGAAGAAGACTTAATGCAGTGGCAAAGCAAAATACTCAGTGTCAAAGCCACGTCTAGATGATCATTAAAGACAGATCAAAATTACCCAATACAGGAGGAAAATCTATCGTTTGTAGAAGATTATGTTCTCTGATTATTAGTTTCAAAATTAGTTTTTCCTTTGGATTTCCTCTGAACTTAAACTTAGTTTGGAATGCCTTTGGTTTTGAATATTTCTGAAATCGTATTACTTCTCCTAAGTAAGTTGCTAGTCTGTTCTATTTACGTGAAATTCGAATAATATTGTGAAGTATCTGCCATCAGTTTTACTGTGTGCCAGGCTGAGTTCCCTGATGAATTTCAAATTTCAGATATGAAACAGTAAAGGTTAAAAAAAAAAAATGTTACAAAGGGTACTTCATGCAGTAGCATAAACTTCTGTTTTCTCAAAACTTGTATCAGTTCATCTCACCAGGACCAGCAGGGGAAGCACACTCTGCCTAGGCACTGGCAAAGGGACACAGTGAGAGTGTAGGGTCTCTTGCTGGGGCCATTCAAAATTTGACTGTACAAGCCCCTGAGCAATATGACAGGGCTTTAAAAATGGCCCTGCTTGAAGTACGCGGGTGATCTGGAGACCTCTAAGGTGCTTTCCAACAAAAGCTTTTCTATAATTGTATGAAATCACCTGCAATAGATTAACCCTGGTCATTATTCCTATCACAGGAAATAACTGTGACACCTGGGTAACAGGTGAGCTTACTGCGACACCAGGGAGAGCCTTCCTGTACTTAAAGGCAACCTGTAGGAAAGCTGGGGAGGGAGTCTTTATCAGGGCCTGGAGTGACAGGACAAGGAGTAACCGCTTTAAACTGAAAAGTAGCACCCAGAAAGAACGGAGTCACGCAACAGGATTCATTTCCAAAACCACCTCATAGACACCTGGGCCAAAGAGCAGGGCCTTGAGCGGGTATATCACAATGACGGAGTTCATTTCCTTCCCAGTAGCTGGCACGTGCCGTTTTTGGGGATTTCGGGGCTACAGTGAGCTGCTAAGAGGGATGTCTTAGCTCTTGCAGGGCAGTGCTTCCACTAAGGCCAGGACTTTTCTGCATCTTCTACTGCCCTGCAAGCGAGGATGCTTGGGGCACACAGGAAGCTGGGAGGGGACACAGCTGCAGGGATTCCATAAGACACAAGCAAATGCAGCCTTGGCTTGGTGACACTTTCTCTTGATTACTGCTCAACACAAATTACCTCGAGCAAGTCTACTGTGAGGACTAAAGGAAAGAGACGTATGGATGCTGCTAAGCTCTTCTAGCTTGTACCAGGTAGGAAAGATACCTCTGTAGCAGGCGTGAAGAGGATAGCACTAATTAATTAGATGAGAAGCGGAGGAAAGGCACTTAGAGGTAGTGAAAAGCAGTTAATGTGATGTTCCGGGGAAGCTTCAGTCTGCTTAAGGAGTAGCAAGAACAAGCCTAAAGTCATAGCCAAATACAAGAAAGAGAGGAGGACACGCAGCATGAGAAGCTCCCGAGAGAAAGGAGCTCTGTTTTGGGTAAAAATCAGTCCCTTTTTCTATCATGGAGACATCCAAGGGCGTAGGACACGTGCACTTCAGGGAACCAAGAGATGCTGTGCATTTCTCTCGTCCCCCTGACACAGCCACTAGGTGACGATGCTTCCAATTCTCTCTAAAGAAACCTTGCTTTCTCAGGCCCAGGTGTCCAGCTGCACACCAAGGACGTCCCTGGCTCCCAGGCACAGTTCCCAGGCCCAAGGCCGAGCTCCCCTCCGAACCCCCATTCCAGCAGACCTTGCTCCTGGCATTGTGGAGCAGCCATTTCATGTCAGCCTTTTCTCCTGGCAGTCAGCTTAGCGCCGTAACCTCTGCCATCGGGGCGCCCGAGAGCCGTGTGAGGTCAGCAGAGAGTCACTGTCAGCCTTTGACCTCACAAAGGTGGGTGGCCATAAGTGCCCTGAGCGTCCAGCTCGCATTGAGTACTGCTGGTGGCACTCGAGGCGTGGAGGTCTGCATGGTGCAATGGGAGACGCCGATGTCCTGCTGCTGGAACAAGAGACGCTGATGTGCTGCTGGTGCAGGAGGAGACGTGAAGGTGCTGCTGCTTAGAGGTGCTGAGGAGCGGGCAGCCTCCGTGCCGGTGGCTGAGCATGCTACTCTTAATTAGTGCTCTACCCTTCCTATCTTTTTACTAAGGTGGGTAGAGAGAAATGCCCATATCTGTTTATTTCCTGGTAAGAAATGTAAGAGCCTTGTATCTGCATATTCACCAGATTCATCCCAGCACCCTTGGTACTGGCGATCTGTGTTGATCTGTAATAAAGAGCAATTGGTAGCACACCAAGTCTCCGTGACCTTGCATCTAACAGAATCGTCCAAATCCCTGTTGTGATCTCTCTCTAGCTGTGGGCTGGCTAAGCTGTCTGTTGGATGGTGAAAATGGGAAATGATTGGGATGGGAAATGATGAGTGGGCCGAGAAATCATTGCTGGGATGGGAAGACTTCCTTGGGGTGGAAAGCCATTGGGCTAGGAACTCAAAGAGATGGGAAATCTTCCCTGGGTTTGAAATCATTGGGAAGCAAAAGCGTTGGGATGGGAAATCACTCCGGGGATGGGGAAGTATTGGGATGGGAAGTCTTTAATGGGGTGGGTAACATTCACTGGGGAAGGAAGTACTTGGAAAAGTAATCAGAGAGATGGGAATTCTTTGGGATGAGATCTCTTTGGATTAAGAAAGGCTTCGTGTCGATGGGAAATATCTCGTATGGGAATCTGTTATCATGTGAAATTGTAAGGATGGGAAATGACCGTTAGGATGCAAAGCTGGTACTGGGACGGGAAATGCTTGGGACGGGGAAGTGTTGGTGTGAAACCGTCCTGGGCATGGCAAATGATGCGTGGGAGGGAAAGCCCGATGGGGATGGAAAAGTCTTGCGATGGGAAGCCTGCTTGGGTCCAAAAGCTGCAGTCCTCACCAAGATGGCGGCGAGGGGCTGGTCAGCCGTTGGGACGGAACGGCCGTTGCCCGCGTTCCCCAACCGACCGCCCCACTCTCCAGCCACCATGGCAGGTACAGCAGCCGGCTCCCGCTCCTCCCGGGGCTGCGGCCCTGCTGGCGAGCCCAGCGCCCCAGATCTCACACCAGCGCCCTTTTTCCCACAGAGGGTTTCCCCAGACGGCTTCCGCGGCTTCCGCAGACGCAAAACTCCCCCTTCGTCGTCCCAGCCGTGCCGCCAACGGTGGCTGCCTGGCTGCTGCCCTCCCTCCCCGGAGCGATGGCGCTGCCCTTGCAGCCCCCCCAGGTACCCACCCTCCCCTACGCGCTGCCCCAGGCCACCGTCTGGCACGTGGTGCCGGGGGTCCAGGGGCAGGTGCTGCAGCTCCCCGCCGGGGTGCAGCTGGCACCTGGGGGGCACCTCCCACCCGAGGGGCACCACCTGCAGCTTGGGCAGCTCCCCGCCGTGGGGCAGCTCCCTGCTGTGGGGCAGCTCCCCCACACCGCTCCTCCCTGTTCCCCCGTCTACCAGTGGGGACAGCCCGTGGGGACGGGGACGGTGCTGCCCCAGGATCCCCTCTGGCTGGGGCCCGGGGCCGTGCTCCATGGGGAGCTCCTGCACCCCGCAGGCACCTGCCTGCTGCAGGCCCCTGCCCACCCCGGCCCCCCCCCCCTCCTCGTCCCGGGACCTCCGCTGCGGGGGCAGGCGCTCCCCGCGCCCCGCACCCTGACCAGCAGCCGGGGGCAGCTGCCGGAGCCCTGCGACCACGCCGTGGGGCTCAGCGAGGACCAGGGGCCCCCGCTGCCCGGCCCCACTCCCCCCGAGCCTGCCCAGGCTCCAACGACCGCCAGCACCCAGACGGTGACGCCCGACGGTGAGTTTGGGGCTGGCACAGCCAGCCGCGGGGCGCCCCACACCCAGGAGCCATGGGAAAGCTGGCATCGCCCATCCTGGGGGATTTGCTTGCTTTTTCCTCAGCGGCGACAGTTGCAGAGGTGCCTGAGGAGCCCCTGGAGCTGCTTGAGCTGGGCCCCGATGCCTTCGCCGAGGCCTTTCCCCACCTGGCAGGGGACAGCCAGCAGCTGCAGCACCTGCAGGACCAGCTCCCGGCCGACCTGGACATCTCCGGCTTGGAGGAGCTGCTCAGCTGGCTCGATGCCGTGGAGCCCCAGGACGCCTTCCCCGGTGTCCCCAGCAGTCCTGTGCTCAGCCGCTTCCTGTCTGAGCTGCCCGACCTCTGCGAGGACATCGAGGAGCCGAGCACACAGGGACTGGCAGCCACCAGAGCGCTGGGTGAGGTACCCTCAATCCCTGGGGTGCACCCCGAGAAGGTGCAGGGTGGGCGGGCGGTGCAGCCCCCTGCTGTGCCGGCAGCGAGCTCCCCCCTCAAGCCTGCAGCCAGTCCCCAGCTCAGTGCCCTCAGGAGACCCCTGCCCAACCCTCCCTTCACTCTCCCCAAAAGGCCCCCCCACCCTGAATTCCTCACTGCCCTTAGCAGACCCCTGCCCAACCCTCCCTCGCGTCCCCTCAAGAGACCCCCCGACCCTCAATTCCTTAATTCCCTTAGGAGACCCCTGCCCAAGCCTCGCCTGAGTCCCCTCAAGAGCCCCCCCGACCCTGAATTTATTAGTGCCCTTAGGAGACCCCTGCCCAATCCCCCTCTGGGTCCCCTCAAGAGCCCCCCCGGCCCTGAATTTATTAGTGCCCTTAGGAGGCCCCTGCCCAATCCCCCTCTGAGTCCCCTCAAGAGCCCCCCGCCTGCCCCTGCGCCCACCGGCACCAAGTGGGGGGCCAAGCGCCCCGCGCCCACCAGCACCCCCAGCACAGCGCAGAGCTCCCAGCACAGGAGGCCGGCGACGGAGAAAACCCCCGGCAAGGAGAAGACGACGCTGCTGGGCCAGGGTGGCCAAGGCCCCAAGACGCTGTGCCAGGGGAAGATGGGTGGCCACAGCGCGGTGGCTGGCAGCAGCGGCCAAGCGGGCGGCGGCAGGCAGCAGCCGGCGAGCGACAGCACCAGGGCGCCCAGCAAGAGGGCCCGAAGCCCGGGGGCTGCTGGGGGGCAAGGAGCAGCGGCACCGCCTCCCCGGAGAGCGCTGCTGCTGCTGGAGCCCCCCCCCATTAAGCCCCGTGCCCGTGCCCGTGCCGTGCGGGCCCAGGACAGGCTCCGTCCCCAAGCCATCGGGGACAAGACGCTGCAGCGCCAGCACCCGGGGACAAAGACCCCCAGCGAGACTTTGCAGCCGCTGGGGGCCAGGGCGAAGGCGCTGGGGCCAGTGCGCCAGCCGCCCTGTGTGCAGCCGCAGCCCACCTCCAGCGGCCCCAGCAGCATGCCCAGGGCCCCGCCGACGGTGCCAGGCTCCAGCGCTGTGCCCGCTGCCCCCCGGCCCCCAGCTGGCGACAAGGCCCAGGCGGTGCCGGCACCACCAGGCAGCACGGCGCGAGCGTGGAGAGCTCCCCTGCAGCAGGCGCCCAGAGCGCCGTGCCTGCCAGCCGCGGGGGGCCAAGCGCAGCGGGAGCCTCTGCCCACGCAGCCGCGCACGCTGCAGCGTCCGGCGCAGCCCCGCGTGGACTACGTGCCCTGCGTGGGGCCCTGGGCAGGCGGCGACGCGGCGCCCACGCCGCTGGAGGAGCAGGAGGCGTCGGTGCCCATCACGCCGCAGCAGCGTCCGGAGCGGGAGCGCCTGAAGAAGCTGGCCCAGGAGGAGCGGCAGCGGCTGGCCCACCAGATGAAGATCGGCCCCGTGCAATTCTTCGTGCAGCGGCAGAAGGACCACGCCATAGCCAAGTATTACGGCTACCCGTGACCCTGCGCTCCTCGACGGCCCCCGCAGCACCCGGGCCCGCTCAGCATGCAGGCACAGAGACCTCTGCAGGCGCCTGCTCCAGCTTCAGCCACGCTCCTCAGCCCTTGCCCCTCTCGCTTGCCCTCTCCCTTCTCCAGTGCTGGAGCTAGGCAGTGTTCGCCACTGTCAGGGATGGGCAACTGGGGCAATGGGAAATGCGCGCGTCACGAATGAACGTTGCAATGGGAAGCTGTTGGGATGTTGGCAATAGCTGGGGTGGGAAAGGTTGGGCGTGGGAACTGCTTGTTGGGACACCAAATGGCTGAGATCCCAAACTTCTTTCTTCTTTCGGGTCATTTCTCTTCTTTAGTGCCTTCCTTATTAAATTCCTCTAGTGTAGGTGTTCACTCAGCAAGGCCTCTGCCTGCAGCTGGTCTGGCACTGGGATGCCGAGGGGATTTCATGCAGCCCGCTCCCGCTGCCCATGCTCAGTCCGTGCATGGATGTGGGCATGGCCAGCACGGACGGGAGAAAATGGGTGGACGGCTGGGTGGATGGGAGGGTGATGGGAGTTGGGAATTCAGCCTTGGGATCAGACACGGGAGGTTGTTGGGATAGGAAATGACCAGTGGGATGGGAAGTCACGATGGGGATAGGAATTCATTAGAATACGAAAAATTGGTTTCATTTTTATTTATTATTTCATTAATTTTAATATTTATTTTATTTATTATATTTATTAATTTTATTTATTAAATTTACTTTATTGACTGTGTTGTACAGGATGGCATTTTTTTAGGTTCTCTTCCTTTTCTACCCTATTAAACTCTCTTTATCACAACGCACTGCTTTGTACTTCATTTTTCCTTCCGAGTCGTTCTGGATTCACTCAGGATGGGGGGGACATTAGTGAACGCCTGTGTGCTTCAGATCCAAGCTCACCTTTGCCCTCAACTCAAGATACATATTTGCATCTGTTGTCATGATACAAAATTAACAGCAACAAAATAAAAGTTAACTACTTCCGAGCACCAGCTGTACGTTTGCTGGGTCTGCTCTATGCATTTTGAAGACCATTCAATACTATTCAGCACCTTCAGGAGGAAATGTGTGGTTCTAGGGAAATGCATCTTGATCTGATGCAAACCTGCGACGCACCCTGCAGCCCCTGCAACCCCTGTGATTTTACCTGCAGCCCCTGCAACCCCTGTGATTTTACCTGCAGCCCCTCCAAGGCCTGTGATGTTCCCTGCAGCCACTCCAACCCTGTGACAGGCCCTACAGCTGGCTCCGGGGACTACCCCATTGCCGTATCAGTCGCCAATACACACACAAGATGAAGGAATGGATGCAGAAGTCATCTCGTTTAGGCAGGGAAGAAAGTCCTCCGAAGAAGGGGAAGGAGCAAGAGGAAGGCGAGGCAGGCGACCCCAATGTAGGGCCATCCCAGGGAAGAGGAGGCTGTTATAAAATAGAAAAGAGAGAAAAGCAGCAGTAAGCAGGTGATCCCCATCCCTGGGCGAGCTGCGAGACATGGGACAAGATTTCAGCTGTCATGCAGGCGAGCACATTGTCACCTGGCTGCTGCGATGCTGGGATAACAGCTCCGGGAGCCTGGAATCGGAGGGCAGGGAAGCCAAGCAGCTGGGATCCTTCTCTGGGGAAGGGGGCACTGAGAAAGCGATCGGAAACGGGGCACAAGCCTCTGGAGGCGGCGCCTGTCAGGCGTGAAGGAAAGGGATCCCTTCCAGGAAGATGCTGTGGGGTTGCTGAGGGTCGAAGAACAGCAGGTGTTGCCTGCACCCACCGTGCTGCAGCAGCGGCAAGGGAGAGACGTGGTGGTTTTCCTCAGCTGGGCAGCTGAGCTCCACCTCAACCGCTCTCTCCCTGCCCCTCCTCAAAGGGAAAGGGGAGAAAATAGGATGGAAAGGGCTCAAGGGCTGAGAGAAGGACAGGGAGATCACTCCACAATGATCGTCACGGGCAAAAGAGGCTCAGCAGAGCCTGTTCCAGTCCAGCCCGGGCCTGCTCCTGCGGGGGCTCTCCACAGGCCGCGGCCTCCTCCAGGCCACATCCACCTGCTCCACCGGGGGCTCCTCCACGGGCTGCAGCGTGGAGATCTGCTCCGTGTGGGACCCGTGGGCTGCAGGGGGACAGCCTGCTCCACCAGGGGCCTCTCCCCAGGCCGCAGGGGAACTGCTGCTGTGAGCCTGGAGCACCTCCTGCCTCCTGCTGCACTCACCTTGGGGGCTGCAGAGAGGTTTCTCACTCCTCCCTGACCCAGACGCTGCTGTGCAGCAGGTTTCTTTCCCTTTCTTAGATGGGCTCTCACACAGGCGCAAACATCATCCGTTTTGTCTCACTTCTGGGCAGCAGCGGGTCCCTCTGGAGCCTCCTGGAACCGGCCCTTATCTAACATGGGGCAGCTGCTGCATTCTCCTCACAGAGGACACCCCTGCAGCCCCCCGCTACCAGAACCTGTCCTCGTAAACCCAACACAAGACACCGACCGAGCCTCCCTGATTCCCAGCAGGTGGGTCAGGCTGGGAACCCAGGCCAGTGCCCGGCAGACCCTCCTGGGCCTTGAAAAGCAAGCTTTATGGGGACGTAGCACCCAGAAAGAACGGAGTCACACAACAGGATTCATTTCCAAAACCACCTCATAGACACCTGGGCCAAAGTGCAGGGCCTTGAGCGGGTATATCACAATGACAGAGTTCATTTCCTTCCCAGTAGCTGGCACATGCCGTTTTTTGGGATTTCGGGGCTACAGTGAGCTGCTAAGAGGGATGTCTTAGCTCTTGCAGGGCAGTGCTTCCACTAAGGCCAGGACTTTTCTGCATCTTCTACTGCCCTGCAAGCGAGGATGCTTGGGGCACACAGGAAGCTGGGAGGGGACACAGCTGCAGGGATTCCATAAGGCACAAGCAAATGCAGCCTTGGCTTGGTGACACTTTCTCTTGATTACTGCTCAACACAAATTACCTCGAGCAAGTCTACTGTGAGGACTAAAGGAAAGAGACGTATGGATGCTGCTAAGCTCTTCTAGCTTGTACCAGGTAGGAAAGATACCTCTGTAGCAGGCGTGAAGAGGATAGCACTAATTAATTAGATGAGAAGCGGAGGAAAGGCACTTAGAGGTAGTGAAAAGCAGTTAATGTGATGTTCCGGGGAAGCTTCAGTCTGCTTAAGGAGTAGCAAGAACAAGCCTAAAGTCATAGCCAAATACAAGAAAGAGAGGAGGACACGCAGCATGAGAAGCTCCCGAGAGAAAGGAGCTCTGTTTTGGGTAAAAATCAGTCCCTTTTTCTATCATGGAGACATCCAAGGGCGTAGGACACGTGCACTTCAGGGAACCAAGAGATGCTGTGCATTTCTCTCGTCCCCCTGACACAGCCACTAGGTGACGATGCTTCCAATTCTCTCTAAAGAAACCTTGCTTTCTCAGGCCCAGGTGTCCAGCTGCACACCAAGGACGTCCCTGGCTCCCAGGCACAGTTCCCAGGCCCAAGGCCGAGCTCCGCTCCGAACCCCCATTCCAGCAGACCTTGCTCCTGGCATTGTGGAGCAGCCATTTCATGTCAGCCTTTTCTCCTGGCAGTCAGCTTAGCGCCGTAACCTCTGCCATCGGGGCGCCCGAGAGCCGTGTGAGG